>NC_056741.1:821074910-821374910 GCF_019279795.1 Protopterus annectens | reverse complement strand
ACAATAGGTATTACCTGTACTTGTGAAGTATCATTCTCCTTTAAACATATAAGGATATAAAACAAACACAAAAGCATAGCTTTTTAATCAGGGATAAAGAACTTAGGAGCCTCAAAAGAACGGCACTCAGATTTGATTTGTACCTGATCGGAAAGACATTTAAAGTGTATTGGGTTCCACTGATAGACTGGAGTGCCTGCTTTTCATCGGGTTTGTGGGAGGGGAGGTAATCTCGATTTTGATTGACATTAAATAACCAGAGACATGCTCAACTCAGTGCAATACTGTTACTATGGTGGGGTTAAATGGGAAGCTCAGATATAAATTATCAGGAAGTATGATTGGCAGTGCCGAAGAGTCAATGGCTGGGCACATGTGATTGACTTAGCAACTGAACATGATTTGTGTTTTGTATATTTTTATTTTTGTATATTTGATTGTTACACAAAATGGAAATTATCGATTGTTATTAGGACTGCTTGCACTTAAATCAGTTAGCTCTGTAGAATTTATTACTAATGCCTTACTACATACGGTGGAAATGATCTACTTATTAACTTACTGACTATATTTTATCTGTATCACTGAAATAAACATCGTCATTCTGTTGACTGTTGTATTATTACATTATGTAATACTGCACAGTTGTGCATTGTCATACCTCTCAACCTCTTAGAGCAAAAAATCTGGGCAGTCATGAGGGGACAAATAGGACAGGTTTTAAATATTGCTCTTACAAACTTAGAAAATAATAATAATAGGGTTTGCATTAGCATGAATATTCTGAAGGATGTGGAGTCTTATACGCAAATGTTTGTGATTATTTAATGACTTCAATCCTCAGCTATTTGCCAGAAAGGAACAGATGTTAGGAGGAACACACCAAAAATATGAGGCAAAAATCTGGACGTTCTGCGAAAACCTGTACAGTTGAGAGGTATGTGCATTGTTACTGTTGTATCACTGTTATTCCATTGTTTACTAGTGATTATATCTAATGTAATTAGAAGTACATCAGATAATTGTGCACTGCTGCCAATTAGTGACAGTAATGTGACAGAAACCAAACTAACTTCCTATCTCAAGTACAGATTGCACATTTTGATCACTGCTGTTGTTGCATTGCTGCTTGTTACAGACTGCACTACTACATTTATTTTATTTTACGCTTTGTTGATTGGGTTAGTCTCACATGACCAGTGGCATCTTCTAATTCATAATGACTAGGAAACATTTGGCTCTGGTCCCAGCTCTTTTCAACTGTTCATTTTCCTCCCATTCCTCATGCAGTGGCTGCTAGGTGAAGGAACACAATGGCAGGAAGGCAATCATCATGAAGAGGTGCTATAGTGCAGTATACATAGGTGTCCTTGGTATCATGAGGAGAGATGGCCAAACAGATGTTGAGCATGGAAGATCAGGAGGAGTCAGTTGCTAAGGGTGTAAGTGTGGAAAATAACTATGCCAAAGTTATTTTTAAAAGACCAACAATATGCTGCTGCAATGGAAATGAAGTCAGCAGAGAATGTGCAAATACCAATGCAGAGAAGAAATAAAAGTAATCCAATGGTAAGGATTGAAAGCAAAAGAGACTGTATATACCACGGTATTGCTATTAGGAAAATAAAAACACTTGTAATGTCATATTTGATACACATACTTTAATGGAGAAACGTTTATCAAAACGTGAACAAAAAGCAACATGTTTCCATGAAATGAGTACTTTATTATGGGCCAAAAGACTTAGAGGAATTTAAAAATGGTTACCATGAGGTATACAGAAAAGTACACCTCACTGTAATCTTTTGGAATTTAGAGACAGTCCAACCATGGTGCTTTTGCATGAAGATGTGCCACACTGCAGTGGATTGTCTCTGCAGCTGTGGTAAATACTAATGAGGCATTCCAAGGAGAAATGTATATGCAAATTAGCCATGTGCTCTTAATTGGAAATCCCAAACAGCCAAGCAATTCAAAGAATCATTTTGCTGCATAAAGTTACATTGCCTCTCCTGGCCACTCACATTAATGAACACAAACAAACCCTCATATTTAGCCATCATGGTAGAGGTAAGTCCAGGGGAATTCAGCAGACAGGCAGTTTTGGATGTATGTTCATGCATGTGGCTGCATATGTGAGTGTGTGTCTGCCTAGGAGGTTGCAGTAGGGATGCTAGTTACTGGATAGGGTAGGAGTGTGTGTGTGTGTGTGTGTGTGTGTGTGTGTGTGTGTGTGTGTGTGAAAATGTGAATGAATATGTGAATGTGTGGGGGTTGACTAACTACCAAATATTGCAACACTGGGATGGGGACACCAGCCACCAGGGATAACTCTTTAATATTGTTTCTTAGCAACACAAAAACAAGAAGTAGGGAATACTAGTAACTATGGATAACTCTCTGCACATAGTACCATAATGTTACTTAGGTGGAGGGGCACTAGACACTAGGAAGAACTCTGCATAGTGTGCCTTAATAGCACTTTGGTGGGAAAAGGGGGCATTGCAGGTCAGGGGATCACTAGATGCCAGGGTTGCTCTTCATAACATGCAGTAAAGCACTAAAAAAAAATCACTCTCTGCACCTTTCCACCTCAGACAGAGTATATCAGTTTTCTGTACCACCACTAAACACCATGGATATTTGAATATATATAAATATGCCTCCTTTTTTTTCCATTAAGTAATGTACCTACTTGTTATTTTGAACCTGCATTTTACATTGTAATGACTTCTGTCCTCTCTGTATTATTTCTGTATTAACCAGATTTGTCCTTGTTTACACAACTGAAGTTATTTTATATTGTTTTGCGATTATTTTATTTCTGTGTCATGGAGCTTATCTCCCCAGGCCTCTACTGAAAATGGACATATATCCAGTTAGACTAGCCCAGTCAACAAACATAAAATAATAAATAAAATGTCTTTACCAGCAAAAAAACTAAACCATATACTCCCCGGATTAATAAATGAAGATCAAGCTGGCTTTATAATAAACAGAAGAGTACAAGACAATATCATAAGAGGTTTTTCATTAATTGATACAGTAAATAAAAATAAAAAAGAACCATCAATAATAAGTCTCGATTTTTGATAAAGCTTTCAATTCAGCGAACTCTCTGCTTAAAATATTAAATGAATATAACTTTTCCTCTAGTTTTACAACTTTAATCAAAACACTTTATACCAATTCAGTATCGTTTGTCAAGATAGGTTCCTTTCTATCTAGACCCTTTAATATAGCAAAAGGTATAAAACAAGGATGCCCTCTTTCCGCTTTATTATTTGCTCTAACTATGGAACCACTAGCTAACTATATAAGATCTAACAAATATTAAAGGCTTCAAAATAAATGAAGACTTTTCATCAAAAATCCAGCTTTTTGCTGATGACATACTGTTGACATGTAGTGACATAGAACACTCATTAGATCATATACTGAAAGCTTTGGAAGTACTTTGAAAAGGTTCCAGTTTTGAAATGTAATTATAATAAAACTAAAACATTGCTTATAAACAAAAAAAAACTTTTTTTTTTTTAAAATCAAATAAAAATTTTAACTGGGAAAATTCTCAAATTATTTAGATATCACTATTGAATATAAGAACAAAGATTCCATATTTATAAACTATAAAAACTTAATGTATGAAATCATAAAGTTAACAGACAATTGGAATAAGCGATTCTTTACAATGGAAGATAGACTCACCCTGATTAAAAAGATAATTTTACCAAAAATCTTGTATTATAGCCAATCATTAATTTTCCGCCTCTAAAAAAATTATAAGAAAAATAAATTCTACCTTACTGAAATTCTTATGTTACCCTAAAAAACTAAGGATATATTTAGACTGGCATGTCAAAAGCTGGGAGGAAGGTGGTATTGGGTTTCCAAACATTGAGCTATATACTGTTGCTGTAGTTATTAAAATAATATTATTGTGATTAGATTCTTCATATGTCTATTGTTGGAAATCTTTACATAAAAAAATATTAAAAGATAACAGCAAATGCAAAATAGATTCTTATATGAAACTAGGTATCATTATATTCTACTGCAGTCTAAAAGGTTTTGTTTGGAATGAAAGACACACGTTTACTTTTATGCCTTTTATTAACCAAACCCTTTCAATCTTTAAAAGGTTTATGAATTCAAATTACTTAGTCAAGGAATTACTATCCTATTATTTTCCATTACATTCACTAATGGATGCTCAGTATCTTTTAATGCAAACAAAATGACAGCTCTAAAGAATAGAATACATCCTGTTGAATATTTATTAGCAAGATGTAGCATAGAGCAAGGAGGCTGGTTAGATATACATATCTGTAAAGAATATATTCAGAATAAAATAAAATATTACTAGATGTTCAAACTAAACCTGTTCCAAAAATCTGGGATCTAGTCTCTAATGTTATTAGTGGACCATCCAAGGGGAAGTCATATTTATCGATTAGATACAAGATTATTAGAACTGAATTTTTTACCCCAGATACAACAATCTGGAATTTCTCAACAAAAAAATAACAATGAACCATTTTCAGAACTAAATAAAAAGTTATTCTTAAAATCTGCAGGAAAGTCAACATCCTCACTCTACTGGAAAATCTGTACATAGAGATTTCTGTATAGAGTCTTTCTTACACCTCATAAAATTATACAAAATTATAAAACAGGAAAAATGAAATGCTAGAGGTGTAATGAAGTTCTTAATGTGGATTGGTTACATATGATAACAGACTCTAAGTCGATGACTTCCTTTTGGAGTGATTTTAGAAGCTTTTCTCAGGCTTTGTGATCAGACAATTTCATTATAACTGACTCCTTGATACTATTTAATGCCCCACTTCCTATTTCTAAAATACCTCTTCTTTGGGCAATACTTGCCAATTGCAAGAGAAGTTATAAAAAAATGGAAATGAAAATCTGAATTAGCATTTGGTGATTTGTGTGCCAAGCTAAGACTGTCTGTAAAAAAAGACTTGACTATAAGAGTGAGAACTTTAAACATAACTCAGTACATATTGTAGCAAAAGTTCAATGATTTACTGGAAAAGTACTAATGATTAAGAATATATAAATATTTTCATTATGGACTTTTATAAATAGTTATCGTTTATCTTGTTATATACTGTTTTAAATGCTGATGGAGTTGTCTCAACTAAATAAAGAGTTAAAAAAATGAGTTGTATTATCCTTGAGATGAGCGAGGAATGATGCTTTACCTACGATAGATTATCCTGGAGTAGAGCAGTTGGGGAGCCAGGAGGTTAGTAGGTAGACCTTCGGGTTTGCTTAAACGAGGTTTGTGGAGGGGTTCTGTTTTAATGATAGGGGTATGGAGTTCCACAGTCTAGCCACATAGGTGAAGTAGAGAGTGTCCACTGGACCAAAATGTGTAATAAAACCCCAGAATGACAGCAGCACTAGTAAAGCAAAGGATCCAGCAAAAGTCTTCTAAAACCAGAATATACTTTATTAAAATAACAACACAAGACAGGCAAGCACTTTCATCCTAAACATAGCATTTCATAAGCTCTAATACAATTTAACAATTCACATCCAAATATATAGTAAAAGCAAATTAAATGCAATACCATCATATTGAATTCATTTAATTGGATGGACTTTCAGCATTGGCTTTAAAGGTATACACCCAGTTTAACCCATGTTTCTTAACTGCCTCCAAATGTATCATCCACCTAAATTCATTAATTTCAATAAAATTGTCAACATCTCCCATTCTCATATCTGGTGTTATTAATTGTAATACCACAAATTTAATTGCATGCATAACATCTTTCTCAATCATATGTCTAATGAATCTGAACTCCTATGACTGCATATCTCACTCAAATGCTCTTGTGTTGCATTTGATATCTCAATCTACATTCATATTGCTTATATAAAAATGGGAGACTCATGTTCTTCTATTATTACTTAGACTAATTCAATCAGTAGCATTTATTATTCGATTCCTGTTTTTGAAATATGGCTTTGCTTTATCTTGCCTATATGAAGAGACTTTACTAGTTGCTGTGAGTTATCTGTACTTCGCTATAACCCTTCCTTTCAGTTGAGTTAACTGAGCTACTTCTTTTTCTTCTTCAAAGTTCCGATCTACATTATTCAATCTTGAAAGCCTCATGCACTCACCGTTAACTATATTTCTATATGCAAATTGCGGGTGCATGCTATTTCTTTGTAACATGTTATTTCTTCTGCAGGGCTTCCTATAAAACTCTTGTGATAAGTCTCTTATTTGGAGTTTTCATAATTTTAACATCCAGTAAATCTCTATCAGAAGTGTTCATTGTAAATCTGAGGAAGGAAGTAGTTGTCTGTAAATACTTAAACTCCGTTAGCAAAGACATAGATCTTTTCCAGAGTTTAAAATCTTATGATATGTTGATTTGTGCAAAGATGATGTTACTGAAATACATAGACTCCCACTGTGCGAGTACCACATCGGCATACAAAGTTGCACATATGGTGCCCATCACTACACCTAGTCATTGCAGATATTTTTTATCAAACAAAAATATATTATTTTCCAAAAATCAACTCTATCAAAGCACAGGACATTTCAATACCTACTTCATTTGGAATTACCATCAACAAAGAACATATGCCCGTGGTCACCATATAACAGTGGTCTGCTTCATTATCATTATCTAGACAATCATAAAGACTCTGTAAAGATGTCTAGTATCTTTCAAACTGAAGCTGCCTCATTCAGCACCAGCCTTAACATCTGCTCTACAAATAAAGAAGCAGGCTCAGTCAAAAACCTGTGACTAGATACTATAGATTGCATATGGGGATTCTGTGGATCTTTATGTATTTTTGGCATGTTATAGAGTATTGGAGCAGTGGGGTGCTCAACTAACAAAAAAATATATGTTTCATAGGAAATTTGTCTGCACAACAACATCTCATATAATTCAGAATGTGCATTATTAATCATTTTGTTAACATGAAATTTCTGTATATGCAGATATGTAGTTTCATCCATCAACATTTCATTCATGCTATCAAAATAAAATGATTTGCCCATCACTACTATTGCATCCCCTTGTCAGAAAGGCAAATGGAGATTTCCTCATATGTTGCTGAAACTCCTTAATCGGTAACCTTTTACTGCTATCTAAATTGAAAAAATGTTTATAATAAAAAATATTCCTTTTATAATTGAAGATATTTCACATGTCCTTAAAATGCTTCCATCAATGGATGTAATTGAGGACTATACAAACACCTTCTGTTTAAAGCATTAAAACCACATTTTTGTACATTGTCAGCACATATATTTAAGCATAACCTGTCTAACAAATAACTGCATGCCTTGATTCTAAACTTTCTTGCTGCTGGCCCTCTGATTATACTGTCCCAAAGGCTTGCACCATTTTCTGCCTCATCGGTTGAGACCAACCTGCTCCTGTATAGTCTGTATTTCTCAATGGGATCGGGAGGCTTGGAAAAACCAGTGGCATCTGTTGACTTCCTGCTTGTTGCAGATTGATTGTAATCTTCCTTCAAACATCAGGTGTCTTCATTCTTACTCTCAACTGGGACATCCAATCCAATGGTAGAAGTGGAATTCTTTTGAATATTTTGATCTTTCACTACCTCTGATTCACCAGGTGCTCACTGATTCTCATCAAGTTGTTGATAATCAACAGCCTGGCCCATCCTCATCAGAGCCTTTGGCCATAAAAAGATGTTGCCACTGGAGAAATCATTATGATCTCCCTGCAATTTCTTAGTCTTCTGATTACAAAGTCTCATCTCATACAAAGAAACATTGTTCATCATTTCATCTAGTGCTAACTGGCATGATTCATTAATACATTTAGTTAATAACTGATGCTGGAATGTTTCAACTTCACATATCAAACTGTCTTCAAATGGTATAAAAAAGTCTATTAGCATCTTGCTATACCCCAAACCAGTTTTGATGTTAAACATCTGCCATGTCTTCAGAAGATCTGGATACTAATTGCCATATGTTGGCATCTTTACTATATCTGTAGTCCATGAGGAATAACTCTGAAGTGTAAGCAAGTCTCAAAGTGGAAACATTGCCATTGCAACCTCTTGACATGAAACAGTTTATTCTCTAAATCTTTCAGAGTTTCACAAAAATGTTGTACATCAACATTCACATTCTCATCAACATTTTGAGGCTCAGTCATATTTAGTGGCAATAAAGGATTACCTTCTGCTATTGCCATTCTCCCAAAATGATCATTACATATGCTCATGTCTACACCACCTGAATTAAAATCCAGATCAATGATAAAGCCCTCTGCATTCCACACAGAGTCAAATGCATCCACTGGACCAAAATGTGTAATAAAACCTCCAAAATGACAGCAGCACTTGTAAAGCAAAGGATCCAGTAGAAGGCGTCTAAAACCAGCAAATACTTTATTAAAATAACATAAGACAGGTAAGCACTTTCTGGTAAACATAGCACTTCATCAGACCTAATACAATTTAACAATTCACATCTGAATATATGGCAAAAGCCAATCAAATGCAGTACAATCATATTCAATTCAATTCATTTCATTGTCCAGGCTTTCACCACCGGCTTTAAAATTATACACCCATTTAATCCATGTTCCTTATCTGCCTGCAAATGTATCATCCACCCAACTTCATTCATTTCAATAAAATTATGAACATCTCCCATTCTCATATCTGGTGTTATTAACTTTAATACTATAAATTTAAACACATGCACAGCATCTTTGTCAATCACATGTCTAGCTAATGCACATATATGGGTGAGTTAAAGGAGTGTTGAGGTGTTGGTCAATATAGGGTGGGCTATAAGCAAGGAATTAATAAGTAGTGATAGGTGCAGAGGGACACAATTTTTACTGGCTAAAATGGATTGAGGACATGGAACCTTACAAGTTACATTTAGAGGAGGAGGGGAGGGAATTGGGGGTAGGCTAGGGAAGTGGAGTGCCCTCAAGCACCAAAGCCCAACCTAAAGCACCTATGTAATCGTTTTTATGTTATTCAGAAAAAATGTCAGTTCAGAACATTACAGAAGTTATCTATTGATAGGGGTCTCAATTGCTGGCTGATAAACTCCACAAGCTTATCTTTTGAAATATGAAATAATACAGAATTCATTTTACTATGTTTCTTTTTTAATAAGAGTTAATCAGTTGTAGCTCCATACTATTTCTATCAGGGTGCTTAAGAATCCAATGTTTGCGCAAGCATGCCCAATAAATAACAGGTATGCATGTTGGGATATGGGGATATATCACTGTTTGTTGAAGCTACTCAAGGGGGATCTGGGGAGGAGTATACAGGGTTACAGCTTTGCACAGTGCACAAGATTAAAACCAATCTACATAAAAGAGCATTGATAGATGTAACATCCAGGGCAGTTCTTTGAATAGAAGAGCAAAAACTGAGCACCCTTAGGAAATATTTTTGCTGCTTTGGGTGAGTATCTTGTCAGGTAGTGAAAGATTATGCCACAGTCATGATTCAAGGGGAAAGGGAACTTGCAGATGAACTTATATTGCTAGGCACTGCAAAAATAGAAAAGGAGCTGGGAAGCTAAGAATGCAAATAATATTTATTGTGGTCTAATATGGAAAATCAGTGTGGTATAATATGGTTGGTTATTATTGAATACGTGTCTATAGAAATATTGGATAGAAATTTCATGGCATTATTTAAATATCTTTCTTCGTCCCTTTATCTCTGCATGCAGGCAGACTGTCAAATCAAAATGCCAGCAGTGAGCAGCTGAGGGTGGGACTTAACTGTAAAATAGGTAGGGGAGAAGGCATGGAAATTTATGATGCAAAGAAAATAAGGGACATAATACAATAATGAAGATCAAAGCAGGGATAAAGATTATGCATACAAAAGATGGAATGCAAGAACATAAATTAGTTATTGTTTAGAATCAGATGAAATAAAGGAAGAGGATGGTAGAACAATATTAAATGTTTTTTTCAGATCATATGGCAACTTTGGTGGATATTTGGGAAGATAAATGTGAAACTGAACAGAGAAAAGGAATACAAAATGACAACAGATTATATTAAGAAAGGTCATTTGGCAATAAAAGTAAAGCAACTATGGAAATATTTAAGTATGGTTTCTTTTAATCAGTCTTTGACAAGCTTGTAGATTACTTTTAAGAAATGTAAAAAAGGTGGATTTGCAGTTGCAAATGAAGTTTATACCAAATGGAAAAGAAAAATACGGGGAATTAGTGTTGGATATGAGAAAACAAAAGAGAACTTACCTGATTAGTGGGCTAAAGAGATAAAGAGGATTATATAAAAAAAATATTGTACTATTTGCAAGGAAGAAAATAGGAAGTTTCATATTTTAGGGAAATGGTTAAAAACAGAGAAGTCTTTATTAAAGAATTAAAAGATAAAGAGGGGAAAATGTAGCTCAGACAAAAGTATATTATGAACATTGTCACTGAACATATAAGAGAAAAGTATAAAAATAAATAAAGTATGGGAACAAAGGTGTAGAATTTAAAAAGGTTGTCAAGGACTCAAAGATTTTGAGCAAACGTCTAACTCAAGAAGAGTTAGAATGTATCCTACAACAAATGAATGATGGTTCTGTGCCCTGGACTGGAGTAGATGGAATAGGTTACAAGTATTACAGAGATTTACAAATATGGCACAAATGTTTTGAACATGTTGAATGAATGGACAAAGAAGGGTTTCAGGGAGACATTTATGTAAAAGAGTGGGGATGGGACGAAAGAGGATAACAGTGATCTTCAAAGCTGCAGATCTTGGACATTGAATAATGTAGACTGTAAGAGATTTATGAAAATATTCCAGTTAAGATTTCAAAACACTTTTAAAGATGTTTTACATTTAGACATGTATGGGGTTAAAGGTAGAAACAGTCAGGAATTACTGATAGCAATACAAGAAACAGTATACAGTATTTTAACAGAACTGATAGAAAATGATGAAAGGAGATATAAGTAAAGCTGGCAATGTAATTAATGTAAGTAGTGTGCAGCAATAAAGAGCTTAAACATTTATTTTTAATATTTTGAAAGTGACCCATGATAAAAAAAATGTTACTGCATTAATAAATGAATGGATAAGTGAAAAAATAGATAAGAAGAGGGTTGAAGAAATGCTGCCTTCTGAGTAGTGTTTTAGAGTAGGCTTGTAGATTACTTTTAAAAAATGTAAAAAAGGTGGATTTGCAGTTGTAAATGAAATTTATACCAAATGGAAAAGAAAAATACGGGGAATTAGTGTTGGATATGAGAAAACAAAAGAGAACTTACCTGATTAGTGGGCTAAAGAGATAAAGAGGATTATATAAAAAAATATTGTACTATTTGCAAGGAAGAAAATAGGAAGTTTCATATTTTAGGGAAATGGTTAAAAACAGAGAAGTCTTTATTAAGGAATTAAAAGATAAAGAGGGGAAAATGTAGCTCAGACAAAAGTATATTATGAACATTGTCACTGAACATATAAGAGAAAAGTATAAGAATAAATAAAGTATGGGAACAAAGGTGTAGAATTTAAAAAGGTTGTCAAGGACTCAAAGATTTTGAGCAAACGTCTAACTCAAGAAGAGTTAGAATGTATCCTACAACAAATGAATGACGGTTCTGTGCCCTGGACTGGAGTAGATGGAATAGGTTACAAGTATTACAGAGATTTACAAATATGGCACAAATGTTTTGAACATGTTGAATGAATGGACAAAGAAGGGTTTCAGGGAGACATTTATGTAAAAGAGTGGGGATGGGACGAAAGAGGATAACAGTGATCTTCAAAGCTGCAGATCTAGGACATTGAATAATGTAGACTGTAAGAGATTTATGAAAATATTCCAGTTAAGATTTCAGAACACTTTTAAAGATGTTTTACATTTAGACATGTATGGGGTTAAAGGTAGAAACAGTTAGGAATTACTGATAGCAATACAAGAAACAGTATACAGTATTTTAACAGAACTGATAGAAAATTATGAAAGGAGATATAAGTAAAGCTGGCAATGTAACTAATGTAAGTAGTGTGCAGCAATAAAGAGCTTAAATATTTATTTTTAATATTTTGAAAGTGACCCATGATAAAAAAAAAATGTCACTGTATTAATAAATGAATGGATAAGTGAAAAAATAGATAAGAAGAGGGTTGAAGAAATGCTGCCTTCTGAGTAGTGTTTTATTTGCTTTAACCAAAAAAGTAGTAGATATAAAATAGATGCTATATTGCAAAAAGCTGAATACTCTAAGTGGAAAATTTAAAATGCCTGATTTATCATATGCAGATGATGGTACTTTAATTGTTAAAGACAATTTGCATGAATAAATGTTTAATACATTTGAAGGAGATAATGACTATGTTAGGATTAAAAGTGAATAAAGGAAAGGTAAGGGTTTGGGGACACTACAAGAATAAAAGGAACTCGATTTTCTAAGGATGAAATTTAGGTGTTGAGCATTAGGTTTGGTAAAAGGAAAATTTAGATCAATAGGACAATGAAATCAAAAATCTGAAATGAATTAATACATTGATGAGGACATTTAGAAAGTATTTTAAGAAAAGGTGAATATGATAACCTCTATCATTTTGGGTAAGTTAAAACATTTGAGTAGTGTTTACATGGTAAACACTAAAATTGAAAAAGAAATATAGAAAACAGTTTTAATAATAAATGGGAATCAGGTCTGAATTGACTAAAAAGAGGCGCATTATAAATATATGAAAAAATAAGACAGGTTAGGTTTAAAGAAACCAGTAGTGCAAACTGTTTCTTTACATTAATGTTGGATTTGCAGTTTATGAGAAAAAAATAATGTTAAAGTAAAGTTACTGGAGGTTAAACTTGCAGAGTTGTAGAAAAATATGAAAAGTTTAAAGGGAAAAATTGTAAATGATGAAATCTGAAAATATTGGAATAAAATATGTTTGTGGAAAATAAACTTTAATGATATAAAAAATTGAAAAATATAGTAAGGACATTTTTGTAAAATCTAAGGAGGGATTTGAGTAAAAATGTCATTAAGGCTATTATAAAAAAAAGCAATGAAATATACAGAAATAATTAACAATAAATAAGTTACATATGAAGACTTTGGGAGAGAAACTTTGTAGTTATTGTAAACTTTCAGATACTGGTTTTATTTTTCACAGTGCAATAGAGTCAAAAAGGTGTGAAAATACATCAAAGGGAAAAAAAGGTTGGGGATTTTGAATCAGCTATGTGATATTAAAATGAATATGATATTGTACAGTTATTATGACCAAAAAAAAAAAAAAGAGATGTGGAAAAAGTACTAATGTGTTTTGTGGTTAATTTGAATGATGAAATGAGGAAGATTTTTGTAATAAAAATGCATGTTGGTAGAAATGCTAAAAAAGATGGCTCTGGTGGAAAGAATGGGGGATATAATTATTTTTGTATGTTCTAGTTAAAGCACTTGGTGTGTTATGTAGATATGTAATTATGTGCATATGTATTTATGTAAATATAGTGGAAGTAGCCCTTCTCTCTTCCGGAGTGGTGGACACAAGGAAGAGAAAGAAAGGCTGGCCACCAGTCAGCTGGGTGTAGATTCATTAACAGTTCACAATAATCTGGCAGACAATATTTCAGGAAATGCAAGCAGAGGTAGTAACCCATTCAACAAGTGAGTGAAGCAACTATGACAAGCATTCAGTCAGGAGGATTGCCTAGCATGTTGCTGCAGAGGATGGTGCATCACTCCTAGCCTGGCAACAATTCAACAGCCTGAAGGACAGATAATGGATAAACTAAAAGAGCATAATTGAAAAAAAAGAAGTAGAAGTAGAGGAAAAGTTATGATATGGTGTTTTTGAAAAAGAGTGTAAAGAATGAAAAATGTAGATTGAGTCTATTGATTAAAAATATACTAGAAAAATAAATTATCCATTTATTATTTTTTCTTCCTGCTCATTTTATTTTGATACATAGTTTTCATTGACCTAGTACTTCATGTAAGTTAGATATGACTAATGACCTGGTCAATACCAACATGGGAAACTGGTGTTCCATACCAGAGGTCAATTCCTCGTTGGTCAGATCCGACCACAAGCTAATCAGCCTAGACATCCACATCCCACCCCCAGCCCCAATTAGGGAAACCATCGTAAAAAACTTCTCCAAAGCTAACTTCACAAGACAGAAGTGGCAAACTTCATGACACCTATGCAGACGGACAATAGAGGTATGACTGCTGAATCCTACACAAATGCACTTTATAAGCAATTACACGAGTGCATGGATCATGCTATCCCTAACAGAATCAAGATGTTATCCTCCAAAAAAAGGAAGCCAATCTGGTGGTCCTCTGCCATAAACAAACTCTACAACAGAAGAAAGAAACTGTTGCAAAAAAGAGTAAAATCCCATGACTGGAGGAACTCCTTGGTCAACCTCAGTAAGAGGCTGAGATCCCTCATAAAATCCTCCAAAGCTAGTTACGAAAACAAAATTGCCACTGACTCTAAAGACAACCACAAAGCATTCTATAGCTATGTCAAGAATCTCAATGGCAACACTTAGATCTGCTCTGAGTTACAGCACAATGACACTAAATATACAGAACCAACTGATATTGCCAACATCCTAGCAGATAGGTTCAATCCTAACTTCACTCCCCTCTCACCCCCTAGAGGGCCCATCTCTATACTGGAAGAATGCAAAGTTCCTATAATCATGGCTGCACAGGTAAAAAAACACACTCTCCAAAGCCAAGAACACAGTATCCATGGGACCTGACAATATCCCAGGCTGTTTTCTACATGAACTACAGAATGAACTGGCACCCTACCTAAGTACCATGTTCAATCATAGCCTCACCTCAGGCTTTGTACCCACTGAATGGCACACCGTGACAGTTATCCCACTCCACAAAGGGGGAGCTATGACGGACCCCGGGAATTACAACCCCATTAGCCTGACAAGCCTGGTCTGCAAGGCCATGGAACATATCATCATGGAACTCATAAACAAAGACATTGGTAATCTCCAAACTCTGGACCCTACCCAGTTTGGATTTGTAAAAGGCAGATCATGTCTCCTAAACCTGATTAACTTCTTTGAAGCAGTCACCAAAGCCATAGATGAGAGTAAAATGGTTCACACTGCTTATCTAGATCTCACCAAGGCTTTCGACACCATCCCCTACTCTGGAATTATAGATAAGCTCACTAAACTAGGTATAAATCCCTATGTCACAAGATGGGTTGCCAACTGGTTCATGGACAGAGCCCACACTGTGAAAGTAGCGGATTCCAAATCCGACTTCAGTCCAGTGACAAGTGGAGTACCACAGGGTTCAGTCCTAGGTCCTCTCCTGTTTGGTATCTACTTCTCTGAAGTGCAGGCTAACACAGAAGGTCTTTGGTTAATAAAGTTTGCAGATGACTGCAAACTAGGAGCCATAATCGAAACTCCTAACAATGTGGACAAACTACAAAATGGCCTCACTGAGACAGATACCTGGTGTCAAAGCCATGACCTGAAGCTCAATGCCAAAAAGTGTATTGTCATCCTGTTTGGTAACTACCACATAACTGGTAGTCTACTTAATGCCGAAAATGTGATAAGAGACCTTGGGACACAGGTGGACAGTAGTCTCTCCTTTGATAATCACATCGCCACAGTGGTCAGGTATCCTTCTACGTGGCTCATCTCATCACAAAAGGATTCTCATCCAGAAAAAAAGAGGTCATTGTTCCCCTCTACTCATCACTCATTAGATCCATTATAGAGTACAACAGCCCTTTTGGTATGTACCTCACAAGACATCTACAACTGGAAAGACCACAGAAATACCTCACAAAGAGGATTACTGGCCTCAAACAGATGCCCTACGCAGACCATCTCAAAAAACTACAGCTTTACTCCATCTCATATTGCCTACTCATGGGCGATCTCTGCCTAACATGCAAAGCTATGTCAAACCCAGAGCTGTTGGACATGCTCCACTTAAAGAAATCCCAATCCCTCTGAGCTACACGCTCTAGGGACCTAAACCTTGTTACCACAATAAACAGAACATGCTGGAGAGATAGATTCCTGTCCCAGAGACTTCCCATACTCTGGAACAGACTACCTATCCATGTCAAACAGAGCTCCTCATTAGCACTCTTCAAGAAAAATCTTGATGATTGGATGGGAAATGGGAAATTCACCCCAGGGATCACTTCTCTGGCTCTGCTCAACAGGGGCACAGGAAAATAATTTTCTTGGGTGGCGAAAGCCAGGGTACATTTTTTGGCTAGGCTTATATAGGCCCTAGGGCCAATAGCCTAGTACCTACCTATGAACCTATGAACCTATGAATCAAGGGCCTTTACTCTTTTTGATAACTGCTATGGGATCTTTCCCAAATACAGTGGGCCTTAAGGTCTTTCTCCTTGTGACTGTTAAAGGCATATGTACTAACTCTAACTTACAGTGATTTAAGTATAAACAGAGTAAAAAGTAAAAGCTTTTGCTGGAATTACAAGAAGAGCAAATATTTATTTCATAAGACAGAGGTAAGAATTTGGGTGTTATTTTTGGAAATTGTGAATCAATAAAAAATGTGTTGGATAGGGTTACCCATTTATTACCTGTAGATCAGAGTGCATGTGCTGTATACTTAAGAAGCACATCAAGGACTGAACATGCACATATGCTATTCCCAGTACCATTTTGAGAGTGCAGCCAGAGAGTGAGCATGTATGATTGCAGTACCTAGTTTGTATACAAGTTACTTAAGTTAAACTCAATTAACTTCTATCATGATGTGTTTGTACATAATAAAGCTATTTGAACAGAGCCCATGAAGACTCTTCTATTGTGTCCAAAGTAGGAGAGCGACATTACCTGGTACTAATGTCCATATAAAGTCTTATTTTTCATACTCCATTATAAATATTTTAATTCTATTTTTAATTGGAGTATTTCTCCTCACTTAAATGTGACCACTGTTCAGTGTAATGCTATATTTAACTTATTTCCTTTTACTATTTGTTCTATTTGCATTTATATTACATGATCGAAAAGTGAAATGTTCAAATACATAATAATTGACACCTAAATGTCGAAATGCCGTAATGTCAAGCGTCAAAATAAAAACATAAAAACACCCAAACAAGCCATAAAAATGCTCTAAGCAGGGGGGCAAACTCCCCTGCACCCTCCACCCTCCGCTACTTAAATATACCAACCCCGAGATCGCACTACAGTGCAGACAATGGAAAACTTCCATGTCCGCACTATACTGAGATCTCCATTGAACCGTTCTACATTCCGATGGTTTGACATTTAGGGTTCGATTATTACATGTTCGAACATTTCACTGTTTAATCACGTAATATAGACCCATTCTATTTTGTTCTACCTTTATTCTGTCAGATGAAACCTCAATTTAAGATCTCATCTGAAGGATGGCACACTTGGGATTGCATTAGTCCACTTCTGTTGTACTGCAGTGTGTTAGCCCTGGAAATTTAACCCAAGCAGCTGAGGAGGAACAGAATCCCCAGTCTTCTGATCATCAGATACGAAAGGTGAGTGTGCAAACTATTGAGCTACTAACACTGTACTCTACAATGGGAATAAAAACAAACAGTCTTCCGATTGTCCAGTACCAAATGTGAGTGTGTAACCTTTGGAAACCGTAAAACTGTACTATTATGACATTTAAAGCAATTGCTCTATACTACTACACTAGAGACTACGGGATGACTCTATCTGATATACTCTTGCTGCTTGTGCAATTGCTAAGTTGCATCATAATTATCTGCAATACAGATTGCTGTGCTTGGAGTTATTTAGTTAGGCTATCTGCAGCTACATATTTACAGTTACTGGACTTAGTACCACTGTGTTAGGCTATCTGTTGTTCTTTGCTATTACTAGTTAGGTAGACTTCAAATTAACCCATTATTTCAGCTGCTGATTGCATGTGATCATATTTTTGATTATTGTTCATAGGTTCATAGGGTCATACTAGGCTATCTGCCCTAGGGCATTTATAAGCCTAGCCAGAGTGTGTTTGGCTTTCGCCACCCAGTTTAAATGAATTTTGCTATGCCCTTTTTCGAGGTTAGTATACTGTGCCTCTGTCTAACAGTGACCTAGAAGTGATACCCGGCGTAAACCTACGATCTCCCATCCACTCATCAAGATTCCTCTTGAAGAGAGTCAATGTGGGACTCTGCCTAACCTGGACTGGGATTTTATTCCAGAGTGAAGGGAGCCTCTGGGTTATGAATCTGTCCCTCCAGCATGTCCTATTTATTTCAGTGATGAGGTTCAAGTCTCTCGAGCGCGTAGCTCAATGGGATTTGGATTTTCTGAGGTGCAGCATGTCCATTAATTCCGGGTTGGACATGGCTTTATACGTCAGGCGCAGATCGCCTCTGAGCAGGCGGTATGCCACTGAGTAGAGCTGGAGTTTCTTTAACTGGGCAGCATATGGCATCTGTTTGAGCCCTTTGATCCTCTTGGTGAGGTACTTTTGGGGTCTTTCCAGATGCTGCAGGTGTCTGGTAAGGTACATCCCAAAAGGGGCATTGTACTCAATTATAGGCCTGATGAGGGATGAGTAAAGAGGCACGATGACCTCCCCTGATCTAGATGCGAAGCCCTTCATGATTAGGTGGGCTATATAAAATGTTTTTCTAACCACTTTGGCCACGTGGTTTTCAAATGAGAGATTGCTATCTACTTGGGTCCCCAGGTCCCTAATTACTTCTTCCGTACTTAATGGATTACCACCTATGTGGTAATTTATAGGCACTTTGTTTTTGCCAAAAGGGATGACTATACACTTTTTGGCGTTTAGCTTGAGGCCATGGCTCTGGCACCAGTTGTCTGTTTCTATGAGGCCCTTTTGTAGGATGTTTGTGTCAGCTGGAGAGTCGATTATGGCACCTAGTTTGCAGTCATCTGCGAACTTGGTCAGCCGCAGTCCTTCCATGTTGGCCTGTACCTCCGAGAAATATATACCGAACAAGAGAGGTCCCAGGACTGAGCCTTGTGGGACGCCACTTGTAACTTGTTTGAAGTCTGACATGGCTCCAGCAATTCTAACCATGTGGGTTCTGTCCTTGAGCCAGTTTGCAACCCATCTAGTGACATAGGGGTTTATATTTAAGCTGGTGAGCTTATCTATAATGCCCGAGTGGGCTATTGTATCGAAGGCTTTTGCGAAGTCCAGGTAGGCTGTGTGGACCACCTTCCCCTCATCAATGGCCTTGGTGACTGTTTCAAAGAAATCGACCAGGTTTAACAGGCAGGATCTGCCCTTAACAAAGCCGAACTGGGTAGGATCTAGTGTCTGTAGGTCCCCAATATCTTTATTTATGAGGTCCATGATGATCCTTTCCATAGCTTTGCAGACCAAGCTAGTCAGGCTTATGGGGCGATAGTTTCCAGGATCCGTTGAGGCACCACCTTTGTGGAGAGGGACCACTGTTGCTGTACGCCACTCTTTGGGTACATATCCTGTAGTAAGGCTGAGATTGAACAGTAGTTTTATGTTTGGGTTTAGCTCTTCTTGGAGTTCATGTTGGACGCAGCCCGGGACACCGTCTGGTCCCATTGATGCTGTGATTTTTGCTTTGGAGAGGGCAGCTCTTACCTGAGCATCTGATATGTCAGGGGGGCAGCACTCTGCTGGGATAGATATTTGCCCTTTTGGTGGGGAGGGGGGGAGAAGTTTGCGTTGAACCTGTCAGCTAGGATGTTGGCAATGTCTGTGGGTTTGGTGTATTTTTTGTCATTTTGGACTAATTCTGAGCATATCTGGGAATTCCCACCCAGGTTCCTAACATAACTAAAGAAAGCCTTGTGATTATCCTTAGTGTCCTGTGCAATTTTTCTCTCGAAGGTGGCCTTAGACAATTTTATGAGTGCCAGTAGTTTTTTGCTAATACTGATCAGAGATGCCTTCCCTTTTTGGGATTTTGCTCTATCATGTAGTAGCTTCCTCCTTCTACTGTATAGTTTGTTTATGGCTGGGGTCCACCAGACAGGATGCCTGCCTTTGGAGGATTGGGTCTTGGTTTTATTTGGGATTGCATGATCCATGCATTCCTGAAGGTGTTCATAGAATGCGTTTATAAAGGATTATGCGGTCTGGGCCGTATTTTCCACAGGCCCAGGGGCTTTGAAGGATTCCACCTCGGTTTTGAGGAGTGTGAAATTTGCTTTAGGGAAGTTTTTCACTGTGGTTTTCTGGGCAGGGGGTGGGGTCAGGATGTAAATATCCAGTGAGATTAGTTTATGGTCTGATCTTACCAGTGAGGGATACACTTCTGGTATGGAGCATAGAGCCCCCATGTTGGTGATGATTGGGTCCAGTATGTTTTGCCCTCTTGTGGGAGTGGTAACAAGTTGTTCCATAGCATTTGAGTTTATAAATTCTAGGAACCTTTGACCTAGGGTGTTGGAGCTAGAGTAATGCTCCCAGTCTATGTTTGGGTAGTTGAAGTCGCCCAATATAATGGTGTTTGGAGAAACCTTCATATTTTCCAGTGTTCTCAGGAAGGCCGAGTGGGGTTCCTGGGTTTGGGAGGGTGGTCTGTAGAAGGCTATAAACTGGAAGGCAGTTTTACCCACTGTTAGTTGCACATGGATAGTCTCTGATGCTTCGTGCTGTGCCACCAACCTGGAGGTGTGGGTATATTTGACGAATATTGATACTCCCCCTCCTTTTGTGGTTCGGTCCAAGGTTTGGGGCCGAAAAGCATGGTATGAGGTATAATCTGGTACTGCTGGCGTGCTCTCGGGAGCCTTGAACCAGGTTTCTGTTACGGCACAGATATCGATGTTCTCCATGCTAAGGAGAGTTTTGAGTGCATGCATCTTGAGGTTTAGACTTCTAGCATTGAGTAGCATTACTCTTAGTTTCTTATCCCTTGTGATACCTATGGAGGTGGGTTTGTCTTTTGAGCCTTGCCTAAAAAAGGCACTATGGGGGTGGCAAGAGCCTTTGCCAATATCCGAAAGCCCAGGGGTGACAGGTGCAAGCCGCCCCTAGTGAAGCATCGTGGCTTGTCGAGCATGTCATCCCAGGCTGACAGGCATTGGATCCCCTTTGAATGACACCAATACTTAAGCCAATTGTTGAAATTGATCATCTTGTCTTTATATTGTGGCATCATTCTTGGTGAAGATAAGATGCTACTCAGGGTCAGGGTCATACCAGCCTGGGCTACATGCTCAGAGAGCTCCTCTATGTCTCTTTTCATGTAGTCCAGGGAGGTACGTCTCAGGTCATTCACACCAGCATGGACAATGACTGAGTCATATTTGTACTTGCCTTGGAGTGACCTGAGTGCTTGTGTTATGTGGCGGATCCTAGCGCCTGACAGGCAGCTCACCGTGACCTTCTCCTTGTTCAGCCTGGTGAGTGGGACATCAGTGTGCCTGACGATAGAGTCACCTATTACAAGTGTATCAGGTGTGTTGTTTAGCCTTAAGGGCTGTGACTGTTCGGCACACTGGCTTTGTGAGCTATGTGTTGCACGCGTTTTGTTTTGGGGTAGCTGTTGCCTGGGTGTCTGCTTTGGAGGTCTCTGCTGCTTAGGCAGATTTTTATTTAGAGCCTCCGAGTATGTTTTTGTGTGTTTATGTGTTTGGGTTGCTGTCGTGGTAGGTCTATGTGAGAGTGGAATTGTAGTGAGTGTGGTTTCCTTCTCCTGCTGACTGGTTACGCCAGTACTGAGTTGAGAGAGCTTAGCCTCCAGTTTGGCTATATGGTTGCATCTCTCACATGTGTTGGAATTTGTTTGGAGGAGGAGAGGGTTGTCTGTGTACATGAGGCAGTTGCAACATTGCCTCAAGATTCCCAGATTCACCAGCTGGACCGGAGAGGAGATTGACAACTGACCTTTGGACATGCTAGAATAGTATTGGGAATTCCTTTATAATTGAAAAAAAGGGCCAATGGGGAACAAGGTACTCAAGGGGAGTTTGTGAGGGTGTAGTGCTTTTAATTTTTTAGAGATGACTTATATAATTGCTTTAGTGAGCAAGTGCCAGGCTTTAGAGTAGGAATAGGGTGTTTATTATGAGAACTAGATCAGTTCTAATGGAAAAAGTGAAGTGCAGACTTTGTGGAGCCGAGAATGGTTTAAACCCAATTAAGCGGAGCTGCCCGATGCTGCGCTATGCGCAAAATCGCGCAAAGCCGTGCCAAAGAGGGTTTTATACAGGGGGACTTGAAAGAGCTAGAAATTGGCCCAAAACAGCCAATAGACTACCAGATTCTTGTGCTGGGAACACTCCTCCAGGGATAGATAGGCTGCTCTAAGCTCCCCACTGCCACTGGTGAACAAAGAAGCCTCCAAGAAAGGAAATGGGCAACACAGGAACTTTCCAAAAGTCCAGAATACAGCAAAGCCTGTATTTGGACTACTCTAGGTCAGGAAAGACGGGAAACAAGGATAATTTTTTGTTTTTTTTTTCTTTTTTGCAACAAACAGCAGGAAAATGCAATAAATATGTAACAAAGGCTAGCGCACTTGAGTGTGTAGCCTCAACAGGTAAATGCAACAAACAGGACAAACTTTAAAAGTGCAGGTGCAAAAACAACTTTAAACAGTTTAAAACAGTTCAAGAAGCAGAAATACTTGCAGTTTATTGCACTGCTGCTTGTTCTACTCTTCTGGAAACTGAAGCTACTTCTCTCATTTGATCCACTTGAAATTCACTGTTTATTACTGTTAACTTTACTCTTGCAATGTCTTGCTATTACTCTTGCATTTTTTTTACATTTGTGAATGCTACCATTATTATTTGTCATGTACAGAGACTACTACAAACTGAACCCAAAAGCTACAAGTTACATCTTATATTCATTGGTTCATGGGTTCATAAACAAGCACTAGGCTAGCTGCCCTTGTGGGCCATTTTAAGCCTAGCTGGTTCATAGGTAGGTACTAAGCTACCGGCCTGGGGGCCTATATAAGCCTAGCCAAAAAGGTTCCCTGGCTTCCGCCTCCCAAGAACATTATTTTCCTGTGCCCCTGTCGAGCAGAGCCACAGAAGTGATCCCTGGGGTGAATTTCCTATTTCCCATCCAATCATCAAGATTTTTCTTAAAGAGGGCTAATGAGGAGCTCTGTTTGACATGAATGGGTAGTTTATTCCAGAGTATGGGAAGTCTCTGGGACAGAAATCTGTCCCTCCAGCATGTTCTGTTTATTGTAGTGACAGGGTTTAGGTCCCTGGAGCGTGTGGCTCAGAGAGATTGAGATTTCTTTTAAGTGTAGCATGTCCACCAGATCTGGGTTTCACATAGC
The DNA here is from genome assembly GCF_019279795.1 of Protopterus annectens. Taxonomy (NCBI): domain Eukaryota; kingdom Metazoa; phylum Chordata; order Ceratodontiformes; family Protopteridae; genus Protopterus; species Protopterus annectens. The sequence continues at coordinate 821,351,595 of NC_056741.1, read as the reverse complement.
TTTGTATATTTGTCAGAGATTGCCTCCGAGAAGGTGATATTTGATGGAGTAGAATTGGAGTTTTTTGAGATAGTCTGCATATGGCATCTGTTTAATGCTGGTAATCCTCTTAGTGAGGTATTTCTGTGGCCTTTCCAATTGTTGTAGATGTCTTGTGATGTACATGCCAAACAGGGTGCTGTACTCTATAATGGGTCTGATGAGGGATGAGTAGAGAGGAACAATGACCTCCTTTTTCCTGGAGGCAAACTCCTTTGTGATAAAGTGTGCCATGTAGAAGGATTTCCTGACTACTGCGGTGATGTGATTTTCAAAGGAGAGACTACTGTCCACCTGTGTCCCAAGGTCTCTTATCACACTTTCGGTGTTTAGTAGGCTACTGTCTATGTGGTAGTTCATGGGTACAGAGTTTTTTCCAAAGGGGATCACGATGGACTTCTTGGCATTGAGCTTGAGGCCATGACTGACACCAAGCATCTGTCTCAGTGAGGCCCCTTTGTAGAATGTCCACATCATTAGGCAATTCTATTATGGCTCCTAGTTTGCAGTCATCTGCAAACTTCATTAGCCAAAGATCTTCTGTGTTAACCTGAATTTCAGAGAAGTAGGTGCCAAACAGGACAAGACCCAGGACTGAATTATGTGGTACTTGACTTGTCACTGGTCTGAAGTAGGATTTGGAGTTGGCTACTTTCACTGTGTGAGTTCTGTCAGTGAGCCAGTTGGCCACCCATCTTGTGACATAGGTATTTATGCCAGTTTAGTGAGTTTATCTATAATTCCAGAGTGGGGGATGGTGTCAAAAGCCTTGGCGAGGTCAAGATAGGCTGTGTGCACCACCTTACCCTCATTCACAGCTCTGGTGACTGCTTCAAAGAAGTCAATCAGGTTTAGGAGATGTGATCTACCTTTTACAAACCCAAACTGAGTGGGGTCCAGAGTTTGGAGGTTACTTATGCCTTTGTTTATAAGCTCCAAGATGATATGTTCCATGGCCTTGCAGACCAGACTCGTCAGGCTAATGTGGCGGTAGTTCCCGGAGTCTGTGGTGGCACCTCCTTTGTGGAGTGGGATAACCGTCATTGTACACCATTCAGTAGGCACAAAGCCTGAAGTGAGGCAATGATTGAACATAGTACTTAGGTGGGGTGCCAGTAAGTTCTGTAGTTCATGCAGAACGCAGCCTGGGATGTTATCTGCTCCCATGGATGTTGTGTTTGTGGCTTTGGAGAGTGCAGTCTTTACTTGTGCATCAGTGATTACAGGGGCTTTGCATTCTTCCTGTATTGAGATGGGCCATTTAGAGGGTGAGGGGGGGGGGGTAAAGTTAGCACTGAACCTATCTGCCAGGATGTTGGCAATATCAGCTGGTTCTGTATATTTAGTGCCATTGTGCTGGAGCTCAGAGCAGATCTGAGTGTTGAGATTGAGATTCTTGACATAACTGTAGAATGCTTTGTGGTTGTCTTTAGAATCAGTGGCAATTTTATTTTTGTAACTAGCTTTGGAGGATTTTATGAGGAGATCTCTGCTTCTTACTGAGGCTGACCAGGGAGTTCCTCCAATCATGTGATTTTAATCTCTTTTGCAACAGTTTCTTCCTTCTGTTGTAGAGTTTGTTTATGGCAGGGGATCACTAGATTGACTTCTTGTTTTGGAGGATAACGTCTTGGTTCAGTTGGAGATGGCACGATCCATGCACTCGCGTATGCGCTTATATAGTGCATTTGTAGAAGATTCAGCAGTCATACTTCTATTTTCCATCTGCATGGGTGTCGTGAAGTTTGTCACTTCTGTCTTAAGAAGCGTGAACTTGGCTTTGGAGAAGTTTTTTATGGTGGCTTCCTTAATGGGAGGTGGGGGTGGGATATGGATGTCTAGGGTGATTAGCTTGTGGTCAGATCTGTCCAGTGAGGAGTTGACCTCTGGTGTGAAACATCGGTTACCCATATTGGTAATGACCAGGTCCAGGATATTGCTGCTCCTGGTGGAGGTATGGACAAGTTGATCCAAGGCAATAGAATTTATGAATTCCAGAAAACATTGAACAAATGAGTTAGTACATGAGTAGTTTTCCTAGTTGATGTTGGGATAGTTGAAATCTCCCATTATTAGGGTATTAGGTTGTACCCTAATATTTTCCAGTATATCAAGAAACCAGGAGTGTGAATCCTGGGGCATGGTGGGGGATCTGTAACAAGCTATAACCTGGATTGCAGTCTTGCCCAGTGTTAGTTGCACTTGGATAATTTTGGATACATTATGTTGAGCAACTAGCCTGGAGGTTTGGATATCCTTAATGAATATGGACACACTTCCACCTTTAGTGTTTCGGTCCAGGTTAGGTGGCTGAAAGGTGTGGTATGAATTATGGCCTGATAATGCAGGGGTGCTCTCTGGAACCTTGAACCAGGTCTCTGTCACTGCACAGATGTCGATGTTCTCCATTTTAAGGAGTGCCTCGAGTGAGTGCATTTTGAGGTTTAGACTTATAGCACTGAGTAGCATTACCCTCAGATTTTGCTTGTTTGTACCTGTTACGGTGGTGAATTTGTCATTTGGACCTTGCCTAAAAAAGGCACTATAGTATTTATAGTTTTCCAAAGGTGAGAAGCAAACCTTGTACCTTGAGATGGTGAGGTAAACACCTTAACCAGTATGTCAACCCCCAATCCTTCAAAAATATTTTTTTCAAGGCATGATACCATGGTACACTGCGTTCATAGATTCATAGTTTTGTTATAAGCTATCTGCCCTTGTAGGTTATTTTAAGTCTAGCCAAATTTCCCAAGCTAGAAGTAAGAGTCAAAGCTTTTACCTTCAGCTGTAAGGTAAACACCTTACCCATTATTCCAACCCCCAACTCAAAACAGTTAGTTATAGGATCATTTTAACCCTAGCCAGTTTCCCTTGGTGAAAATCAAACTCTACCTCCTGTCCATGAGGTAAACGCTTAACCATTATACCAACTCCCAGCAAGTGTCCCTCTTCCTGAGCCATATCTACATTCCCTAGCTGTCACAGTTGTCTAACAGATAGACCTTAACAGATTCAAACCCCTGTCAATAATGCTAAACACCCTACAGAGCTGTATCTGAGCTGCAACTACCACAGGAGATATTCTTCTCTCCATTAGCAGCATCCTATTTGTATCACCATTTTCTAGTTTGATTATTATAACTTATTCTTGGTATAAGGCAGAAGAGTAAGTTTGCCTGGTTTCTCATACTCTTAGCAAAACTGATCAGTATAACATGTCAGCTCACTCCTGCCCATTTTGCAGCCATCCTCGAACCTAGGCATTTTGAGATATTATAGTAACTACCTCACATTTATCAAAAACCTTTTACCACTACCTCACAATGACTCAATATATGAAAAGTGCAAGCATTTAATAAACTTGGAGGCTACCCTAGTACCTCAAAAAAGTTCAGTGAGCATAACACAACCACACCTACAACACAGAACACCCCCCATACAGGAATACTGTCTAAATTTCCTCTACTGGGGATGACCTGCATCTCTCTTACTTTGATATCCAAATAGTGCCTTTTTAGGTAGTATCTGTCTGCTGGATATTCCAACCTAGTAAACTTAATATGGAACACATTAAGATAGCACTACTGAATGCTATGAATATTGACAAAATAATATACAAACTTGAGGCCCTTCTATTTATACATTAGTTACAGATCCATGAATTCAAAGCAATGAAATTGCTTACTCTATTCTTAACTTTAGTACATATCATGTCCTCAGACCTGCTAGAAATTGAGGAGGTGTATCAGTAATTGTCAAGAATACCTTTCCTTCATAGATGATTGCATAGGACCCTAAGTTTGAACTCTTAGATTTTAAAATAACCATAAATAAGATTAGTTCATAGCCAGCTATGCCCCTTACTGCCTGCTATAGTTATTTTAATGACTTACAGAAAATCCCCATTAATTCCAACACCTTTATATTGGGTGACTTTGACTATCCATCAATAAACTATCTGACCTACACCACCAAAGGCTGACATGTCAAATGCTTCTTTGGCATTATAAAAGCTAACTCTCTTACACAAATAGTTAACCATTAGAGTGCCCAAATACCCTTGATCATGTCCTCAGAAGTATGTTCCCTTCTTGCACATCACCATGAAATCAGAACATAAATCAATGACCTTTTCCCTTTTCATTCTGGTACTTCACCTGCAAAATCATTTATGTCTGAAGATTTCTCAGAAGCAAATGTTATTCATTTACTTAATCCATCCATCCATCCTCAACCCCTTTTTCCCCATGAACTACATAACTTCTGCTGTAATCCTCTTCCAATGATCCCTATTGCTAAAGCTGCCACCAGTGTGTCTTGGACTTTCACTCCCATTTAAACAGCTGCATTGAAAGCTACGGTGCAATACCTATATAAATAAACTATGTAACAGGATAAAGACATTATTAAATACATATAAGAAGTCCCATTCTGTCCACCTTAAGAACACACTTAAGCAAAATCACCAAGAGCTTAAGGGTACCATTAGGAAGTTCAAAACTGGAAATAAAAATAAAATAGGCACAGAAAGCAACTATGACTACAAATTCCTCTTCAACTACATCAAAAAGTAAAGCAATATCACCCAGCAATGTTCTGAGCTAGTATACAATAATAGTGTCCATTCTGACACAAAGGAAATAGTTAATACCCTAGCTGACAAATTCAGTGCAAGTTGTATTCCATTCATAGTTAGAACTATTCCTCAGTCAAAATATCTCAGCTCTGTCAAAAACTAACACCACATCACTCATGGGCCTTAACACAACAGATTGCAAACAAGTTACCAGCAATGTTCCACAGGGCTATGTTTTAGCCTTTGTCCTTTTCTGATTCTATTTCTCAGACTTTTAAGCTAACAATACTGTCCTATTACTATCCAAGTTTGTACAGAACAGTAAACTGGATGTTGCTGTTCCTTCTTCCAGTAACTCACAATTATTCCAATAAGGGTTAGAGTATGTCAGCAGACATCTGAAGGACAGCAATCCCAGTCTAAACATGAGAAAATGTAGTATAGTTCATTTTGATAAAAAATTCACACTATGAACCAAAGAGCCAACACACCCCCTCCAATTAGGAAATATAAGATATCCTGGCAATCTGGCTGATAATTCCTATGATGTCTTTGTAATAGATGGAATCATCATCTATTTGGCTTAACTAATGTTCAAAGGTGTCTCCTCTACCTCCCAATAAGTCTTACTTCCCCTTTACTCATCTCGTATCAGACCCATTACTGAATATTATGCCTCTTTGATATGTATTTACCAAAACAAAAACCTCAGCTTGAGTGACACCAGATATCCCTAACTAAAAAGATCAATGGCCTTAAGACCCTTAGTTATCCAGAAAGACTGGCGATCATCTCTCATACTTGATCACTTAAAGACCCCCCCCCCCATTGTGATCTATACATAGCCTTTCAAGCTAATCATAGGCTAGTACTGCTGGCTTGAAGGTCTGAAAAACAGAAGCTCCAATTAAGCTCTGTCTCTATATCCTCAAGTTGTTCTCTCTTTTAAAATTAGTATGTCTTTTTTTTTTAATATCTTCCATTAGCTAACACATATGGGTCTAAACATATTTATCATAACAAACTTTGTTTTTGCAACAATAAACATCTCTTATTTTTATGATAGTAGTGCCATCACATTATTACTTTCTTACCAGTCTTCAAATGTAGTCCATTTTTGTTCTCATGGACATTCATACTTTCATCAATCTTAACATTTTTTCTGCAGCTCTGCCCATTCTGCATTTTTTCTTCTATTTAATGCCACTTATCTTCCATTCACACGTGATCCACACTCAGAGCTCTTCATGTTCTGCTTATATATTATTATATCAAATTATCTTATCTGCATGAGGCAAAGTATTACTAACATTGTAGGATGACAGCTAAGTTACCTTCCAGTCTTTAACTCATTCTCTATTGACCCAACTTCTAGACTTGATTATCCAACTGTTGGCACCAGGGTAGCCATTTATGCGAAAACGTCTCATTGGTCTATCACTGCACTATCTTCTGCTTCTTCTTGCTCCTCTGTTAACTGTATCAGCTCCTTAAGTTGTGGTGTCCAGTTGCTTTTCCAATCACTGGTAAATATGTTCTGGCTATTATTATTATTATTACAGCATATTTAATGGGTGTAACATAAATCTAGCCATCCTTTCTGTCCCTTCCAAAGCAATCAGAAAGAGTTCAGGAGTTAACTAACTCCATACCAAACATGTTGCTTTCCTGCAGTAATAACCTCTGTAAATGAATCTGTTCTAAAGTTGTTACCATAGAGGTAGTAGCTTGACTAGCTTGGGCTCAAACACTCAGCTACCGGGCTCTCAACATATCTAGATTAATGTCCCCACCATTGTCCTACAACCAAAGTATACAATTCCTAGTACTTTCACCAGTCTGCTGCCTGCTACAGGGGTATGTTAGAACATAATAATATCAGGAAAAAGGGGGAACAGCCCTGTAGGAACAGACTTGAGAATGTTAATGTACGTAAAGCCAGATGTAATATAACAATGTACTACAAAAATCCCCTAGAAATCAAGTTTTTATACTTAGCATTAGTAGAACTAACAACCACATTGCATAAACAAAGTCAGTTAGACATATGCCTCTAGTATAAGAAATCAAAGGTATTAACCATAAGAAATCATGGCATAAAGGATTAGCATATAACAACTGCCAGTTTGTTCCAATACTGACTATTTCAACAAATAATACATTATATTGTATTACAAAAAAAAAAAAAAAATAAGTACTGCGGTAGCATTGTCACCTCACAGTAAGACGTTGTCTTGTTCGATTCTCAGCTAGAGCGTCTTCTGTGTGGAGACATGCGTGAATGGGCGTACCTTCTTTGAAGGTTGTGCGTCAGGGACGGCAGCTCGACACGTAAAAATCTACTGCCAATCATTAGCAGACCGGAGTTCCGCTGTGGCGACCCCTAAGCCTAAAAGCCGAACGACACAACAATATTGTATTACAAAATAAAACTGGGAAAACAAAATAATGTAATTTCTTTACAGAATATCTCTTACTACAAGGCTTATCTTTTAACCGTATTGGTGATTGTTTTATTATAAGCCTGAAGCACATTCTCTGTATTGAAAATTCCTTTAATAAACATTTAAAGGACAGTGGGCATCCCTCAGGGAAAAAAAATCATACTACAAGATTTTCTTGCTCTCAGCATCTCCCCAAAAGGGGAAGATGTGAACAGTCATTTATAATTGCAATCATTAGCATAAAGGTATTTATTTATGTAAAGTTTAATGCTCATCACTAACCATGAGCAATAAAACCAAAACTTAACTATTTAAACAAAAAATATTTAAACAATTGTAGGGTTGGAGACGTCTTTATTACAGTGTCACTGCTCAATTTCCTTGGCTAACGTATTACATGCTCACTTAGACGTATGCCTTTTAAGCAAACTTTCCTATCAATTAACAAATCACATAATGGAATCCAATATATTTAGCAAGAAAACGTTGGCTGAGATAATCTCTTAGGCAAAGGCCAACTAGGCGGCTGCCTAGGGTGCCACTCTGGCAGGGGTGCTTTTCCAGTATTTATTTGGTGTAGGTAGACCAGGATGGGAACACCAGGTAGTGTGGTTGGAGGCACCATGGAGCCCTTTTGCCTAGGGTGCCAGTTGACCTAAGGCCGCTCCTGGATTCACTGATGAAAACTGTACTATTTAGTACTAAAATTAATCAGATCGCTTTGTGAGGTTCATAGCTTAGAAGACAATGCATGACACATGGTACTTGAAGTCCTACACCATTTGCATAGCTGCCAAATAAAACTTTACCATGCACCATTTGCATGTGAAGCCCACTCTGTATTTATAACATATTATATCTATATTATAACAATAGCATATTTAAGGTACTTAATCTATATTATAATTTAATATCATGCTACAAAATAGTTTGAACAGACAATAAAATTGGAAATATTTTTGAAATTACATTAGAATGTATCTTCAAATGTTGTGCTGCCTCCCTTTCTTGTGTATATTAGATTTCACTGTGTGACTGGATAATTCATAAATGCAGTTCAATAAAAAGCATACATTAAACCGAGTCTTTATCTCCTGAGAAGGTGCGAGACAAGGTATTAGAGGAGTGACTAAGGAATACCCACATTATACTGTTTTGGCAGTTAAATGTGTATGATGTAACTTGCTCTGATTTTATTCCCATCTATAGTAACCATGATTATATTCAAATAATTTACTTCTTTATAAGCAATATGTTGGAGAATAACAAAACCCATATCTGTTCAAATTCTAAGGCACCAAAAAATCAGGCAAACATAGGTGTCCCTTTGAAGAAAAAATATGCTCTAAATATAATGAAATATTTAGCCGTATGATGGAAAAAAAAAAAGAATACGCTTATTTTTAAAAAGGTCTCGTTACTGAATTGATGAAATTATTTGCCTACTTACTGAATATAAATGGAGCATTCCTTATCTTACATAAACACATCTTGTTCATAGGTGGATACTAGTCTATCGGCCTAGAGCCATTTTAAGCATAGCCAAGCTTAACCCAAATTTACCAAAATATTGCTAACATGTCAAAAATACCAAGGAATTTTGCAGTTATAATGCAGGCTTGTACACATCAAGCATTCAGGGACTGACCCTGTCCATTATGACATAGATGCTAAATCAGGGGTAATTTGCAATTTCTAATCCACTGATCCAAGTTACATTTTAATAGGATAGGATGAGCTGTGCTTCACATGGATGGGAAGGCCTGTTAAAGAGAAGGGATAATCTTTGAGACACATACCTGTCCCTCCAACATGATCTGTTTATGTATTAGATGAGGGTTAGATCTTTAGAATAGGTATTACTGATGCTATCTTTTTTTCTGAAGACGTACAACAAAATTCACCAGAATGGGATTAGAGGATGCTTTGTAGGGCAGGCATAGCCTACTGTGCAGCAGACACTAGGAGACTGAATACAGTGATAGGGGTTTGGTGCATATCAATAAAGTACAGAAAGTACAACAGAGAGCATAGACCCAAGTGAGAAAACACAAAGACATGCAAATCTTATGCTAAAAATAAATATGCTCTGTAGATCAGAAAGATTAATGTAGAGTCATCAGCATATTAACTTAGGGTGGCTTGTTTCCTGGCAGAACTAAGATGGTAATAAAAAATGTTGAAGAGGAGCAAACCTAGTACTGAGCCCTGGGGTACCCCAGTGCTGACTGGTAAGTAAGGAGAGAAGTTAGAGTTTCCATTTGACAGATTAATAGAGAGACAGCTAGAGAATCACTATGAGGATGTTTCAGTTAAGCCCAGAAGAGACAATTGGGAATAAGAGTTTGGGGTGGGAGACAATATCAAAGGCTCTGGATAGATCTATGAACAGAGAAGACACAACATTTCCTGAGTCATGAGCTTTGCTGACAGTGTCAGTAATGGATAGTAGAGCAGTGATAGTGCTATGTGCTGGTCTGAATCCATGTTGGGTTAGAGAGAGAAGATTATTGCTAAGTAGGCATTGAAGAAGTTGGTTATGGATACATTTTTCTAGAAGTTTTTATAGTGTTGAAAGAATAGCAATTGGCATAAAGTTAGAAATTTCTGTGGAGCTGCTACCTTTGTGTAGGGGAAAGATGAAGGATTTTTTTCCCACAGGGAGGGGAGATAAGCTTCCCTGATAGATCTATTAATGATTATGGAAACTGGGTAGGCAATTGAGTCAGCAGCCATTTTTAGGAATTCATTAGGAAGATTGTCTGCATAGGGGGAACATGGCTTGAGTTCGCACAGAAGGAATTTGATGAAGAAAGTGAGAACTGGTTGAGTAGAAAATGTGGAGTGACAGGTAATAGGAGGCTGAGAGAAAGTAGAGGGTGATGGAGGGAATTTGTCAGTGATGGAAGCTATGCTATTGATAAAGTAAGAGTTAAACTGAGATGCCGTGTTAGGGGCAGTACTATCACAGGATGGTGCCATTGCAGTCTAGGTCTCTCCTCACCCAGCATCCCTGAAATCCAAATATTTATTCTGGTTCGGTGGGAATTTCCTTCACACCTACACAGCACAGCTTGATGCATATTTTCCAGAAATCAATATATGAACAGCTTCTGATTCTGCTGTTCCGTCTTTATTAGTATATGCCTTATTGTTTTCTTTATATAAAATGTGGATCCTGTGTTCCTGTTTATGGCATATTATAGGATCATCAGTTTGTAAATAAGCTTAGTTTGCATTGTTACCAATGTTGTAACTGGTTTGTTTTCTTATAGTCAGCAAAGCATAAGTTCACAATAATTCTGTAATTTGCTGCTTGTGTAAGCAGTCCTACCCAGTTACTAAAGAATAAACAATACTGTTAAGCAGGAAATCCAACTCACAGATTTGAGGTATGCCAAAGAAAAAGACAAAAGTGAGCATGAAGTAGGTACCAGTTTTGCAAAAGTAGATAGACTGGATGCCAATCTGAATAACAAACAAGGAACGACCTGTTTTTCAAGTTAGAAATGCAACTGAAAGTTCATTTCCACAACACAAGCCTGAGGGCAATTGTCATTCTATTCTCACGGTGTCCTTATTTCTAAAAGTAAACTTAAATAATGCAATGCCATTTAGTCCCCAAGGGAAAAGTATACACTTACTGTGGGAGAAAGCAGAGAAGAGGATCTCAGCATAATCACATGGATGACACAAATCACACACCTCTGGGAAAAGTTAAGTGACATTTAAGAAACTTGTTAGTCAGAATCTAACAACTCTGGCATGTCTAGCAAAGTGCCAAACCATTTGCAAGATATGACACCTACCAACAGCTCTAGTTAGCTGATCTAATGACTTGTTTATTTAATATGTCCATGTGACAGGTGTGTGTCACATGCAAAACAGCAATCGAAGAAGACAAATTATTTTCTTCAATGCATGGTAAAATCACACACTCAACAAATTTAAAAAATACAACTGTGGCAAACAAATTTTATTTCAAAACAAAGACACTTCAATAATTCTCTGAATAAACCTTAGCACTTACATTCAAAAGATTTGGGAGGCTGTAAAGGAAAACAGGCCTAGACTGAATTTAGTTCAGAAACAATACATATCTGTAATAGTCCCAATGAAAGCAAAAATCATGAATGTATAAAGCAGAGCACCTAGGGATGTTATCCATAAAGCAGAACAGAGCAGAAGTACACCATCTAAAAGAAGGATTATTTAATGGTTAGGCATGCTTATATTTCAGCAGAGGCCCATAACCAGTTCCAATTGTTGGGTCTGCAAGTTCTAAGGATACAGTAGACAAGTTACTACAGATCTGCAGAAATATTCTCACCACTGGTCACCCACCTGTCCTAGCACAGAGATGTGGCAGCTATCAGATTATTATTAAAATCACACCAGGTAGATATGATTATCATATCTATACAACATTTAGCATGAAGTAAAGCTTGCAGAAACACATCTGATAGTAGGCTGGCTTATGGTACAGGTACAAATGCATTGAATTAAAGCAGTAATGTTTTGACACTGATCGGTCTTATTAAGCTTGTTTCAAGTCCCATGATCACAGAACTAATAACTGGACACACTTCAGTCAGTGTTCCTAGATCTGCCGTATTAGCCAAGATCTCTCACACACATCCTGCGCCAACCATTTTTTTTCTTGCCCTGACTATATGCTGTTTAGTCCTAACTCTTCTTTTAAGTTTCTCCCTTTCATTTTTCACTTTCACAGTCATGACTGTTTTCCTTCCAACACTACTTTCCTGACTGACTCACCATCTGACCAGACAGTCACTCTCCTGTTACTTTTAACTTCTTCACTCCTCATGACACTCAACATGATTCCTGTCTAGTTCCTTAGTCTCTAATTATTCAGTTCCAGTTAGAATCATACACATTTTGCAAATTTTATCAAACCCAATATATTTAAACAGAAGGATATAAACTTTCATAACTCTACTTAGGAGTGTTAGTAATGCCCTGACTTCATCCTGAGTACTAAACCAACCTGACACAAATGATATCTCCTACACTGAACTATACTGACATGTCTATCTGTAATTTAGTAACTGATAACACACCAATGTGTCATTGATTCTCACTGCAATATGCAAACAAGAGCCAGTATTTTATAATGTCATATCTTGTATTATTAAGTTTTATTTACAGGAATTTCCCTGCAATGGTCCCTTACTCAGTGGGACTCAGAGAAAAATGACAAGTTCATAAAACTATAGTCATTACATTCAAGAAATACATTCAAACATTTTTTGTTTGTACTGCGGTATCATTCTGGGTGATGGTAGGATACTTTTCAGGGCTAGTATCATACCTTCCTGGGCCACATAATCCGAGAGCTCCACCATGTCTCTTTTCATGTAGTCCAGGGAGGTGCATGTCAGGTCATTCACACCCACATGGACAATGACAGAGTCATACTTGTACTTGTCATGGAGTGACCTGAGTGCATGTGTTATGTGTCGGATTCTGGCACTTGATAGACAGCTGACTGTTCCTTTCTCCTTATTCAACCTAGTGAGTGGGACATCTCTGTGCTTCACTACTGAGTCACCTATGATTAGTATATTGGGCAAGGTGTTTAGCCTTAGGGGCTTAGGTTGAGTGGTACACTGTGGAGGTGAGCTATGTGTCTTGTGGTTTGTGATGTGTTGTGTGTTGTGGTGGTCAAGTGTGTTACTGTCTTGGAGATCTCTGCTGTTTGGGTAAATTTCTATTGAGTGCCTCCGTGAAGGTGGGTGCATGGTTTTTTGTTTCTATGTGAGAGCTATGATAGTGAGTGTTCTGGAGGGCTATGTGTTCCATGTGGTGTGGTGCAGGTGTTGACCTTCTCCTCATGACTAGCTAGTCCAGTTTTGGCTGGAGAGTGCATAGCTTCCAATTTGATGATATAAGTGCATCTCTCACAAGTCGCAGTGTTGGGAGGTAAGAGGAGAGGATTGTCTGTGTAAATGAGGCAGTTGCTACACTGCCTGAGAATGATAGCAGAGAACACAGGGAACTGTCCTTTAATTATGTCAGGAGGGGTGGCCATAACTACTAAGTACTGGAGCTATTTCCATGAAGAATGACTAGTGCTGATGGCTCTTAGGTGTGCTATAATAATTGCTACAAAAACCTGTTGAAGTTCAAAGTTATTTGGCTATCTGAAGTGCGAGAGAGAAAGAACTAGCAAGATCTAAGGGAAAAACTGAAGAGTAGACTATCTGGCACCAGTAATAGCTTGGTGCCACTGAGCAGAGCTTAAACAAGTGCAAAGCCATGAAAATGCGGGCTTTTAAACCAGAAAGTTGAAAGGGATGAAAAAACTGCCCAAATGCTCAATAAACTGCAATTTCTGGTCCAGAAACCACTCCTCTTGTGGTAGATAAGCTACCTAGTCCTTACCACTCTGACTAAGTTAGAAGGCTTCCCTCCAACAAAGAAAGGCTTGGGGAGCTCAGAAGCTTATAAACAGTCCTGGATACAGCAAATCTGTATCAGGGCTAGACTAGTTACAGGAAAGGTGAGAAACAAGCGCAAACATGGGCTTTTAAACCAGAATGTTGAAGGGGATGGAAAAACTGCCCAAACGTTCAATAAACTACAATTTCTGAGCCAGAAACCACTCCTGTTGTGGTAGATAGGCTACCTAGTGCTTACCACTCTCACTGATAAGCTAGAAGGCTTTCTTCCAACACAGAAAGGCTTGGGGGGGCTCAGAAGCTTACAAACAGTCCTGGATACAGCAAATCTGTATCTGGACTAGATTAGTTACAGGAAAGGTGGGAAACAAGCTTAGAACTTTTTTTTTTACAGTGCAAAAGTCACAAGATGTTACACCATTATGTAAAGTTATTATCTCATGTAAACTTTAGTTGTTCTCATTGCTTCTAAAGTATTAGCTGCTCATAAGCAACTTCTCACTCCTTACCTTTTAGTATTTAGCAAAAGAACAAAAAAATCTATATTGTTTCAATTGTGGAAGTGTTCAACTATTATAGCAAAGCTTTTTATTTACTCAGTATGACATCTTCAGCAAAATATGTTAAGAACTGTGGCTATGGTAAACACATTTCCTCTAACGTCCTTCATATAAAAAGTGTATTTTTCTCATGGGTAGCCCACAATACTAAACTGTGAGGAAGCATTTATGTCTAATGTTTGTGCTTATAATTTTTATATCTATGTTTCAGTCAAAAATTAAAAAAATACACCTCATTAAAAGACATGATTGGAATAAAAAAAATGAATCATAAAATACATTCTTTGTGCTTCATTAATGCCTACACTAAGTCTACACTAAGTGTACACTGTTCTGAGTGAACAGACAACAGAAGTATATCTCACACCTTCTTCCTCCTAATTTTAGTTTTCCTATATTCTTGCAGCTTTAAATACTGGCAGGGATTCATAAAAGTTACCACAAGTTACCACAGACTACAGACTACATGTGCACTCAGTGTAATCTTTCTGAGTAACTAGAAAGCACAAAAAATGTGGTAATAATGTTCTTGAATACAAACTGTGTACACTTAGTGTAGTCATTAATGAATCAGGCCTATTATGTGTTAATACTTTTACAAAATGAAGTCATCCAGAAATGTAGAATACAAAGACAAAAACACATCTTTTTATTCAGATTCATGTACTAGTTTAAATTTTCTCACTAAAATGGGACAATTAGCCTTCTTTGGGGGAATAAAACCTTAACAGTGAATGTTACTAAACTCCTAAAGTTGTAATTTTTAGGCTTGTGACTGCTGCCACTTGAAAAGACTTGTACATTCTTCAGTCAGAAGCAGTCAAAGAAACAAAAATCTTTCATAAGAGTTAGCAAGGGCTCAAAACTGTGCCTGAGTATTCTAAACTGCCTGGGGTGAGAGGTTGGCATAATGGTTAAGGTGCTTACCTTACAAACACAGGGTGTAGGGTTTGATTCTCACACAGGGTAAATGGCTAGGCTTAAAATGACCCACAAAGGCAGTTAGACTAGTACTAACCTATGAACCTATAAACATTTAATGGAGCATAAACCATCACCAGTGATGGCACCATCAGTTAACTTCTCTTGGTTAGTATATCTGCCTCCCCTCCTCAAACTGTATAGTTGTGCTTCATCAACAAAGAAAGTGAGTAAATGGTTCAGTCTCCCTTTCCATCTTCAGATGGAGACAGTACTAAAGTTGTCTCAAAGGTGCACAGTTTCCAGCATCCAGCAAATGTAATTGACCTCCTCTTACTACTGAGAGGAGGTGTGGAAACCTGATCCAACAGCATGTTATCAGCTCTATAAACTTAAGTCAAACATCTGTCCTATCTGCTCAGTCTGCAGACCTGTGCAGCATAAGCCAAAGGACCATCTTTTAGGTCATATGCTGCAGAACAGCTTCATAGTGCTAAAGATAACTGAGAACTCAGATAAACAGAATGATTCTGGCAATACAGAAAAGGGGCCAAGATAGATTCCATTAGCAGGTGGTCAATTTTTTTTTTTTTGAAAATTAAAAACAAATTTTAATAAATGTGGCTTAGAGACTGACAGAGCTGTAGGTATACATATTTACAAATTGTTAAATCACATTTATCTCAATGCTGTCAATTTATGTGTAAGGAAGCTTATTAGCCCAGCAAGTAGTAATGTATTTAGTGAGACAAGACAGGTTAAAAAACAGACCTAGTTTCAAAGGAAAACATAACTTTTGGCAAATGTAGCAGTAGTTTTCACTGCAATTGTGTTTGAATCCTTTTCAGATCTAGAGTCTCTGTACTGAAAATCTCCAAATGTAAACATCAAAATAATCCCATAGGACAAGTTTGATGCCCACCCCCAATCTCCAGGCAGCACATACCAGGCATCTAATCATCGTTAGATGGAGAGAAGGTCACCAACAAAAACTGGATACAAACAGCATTTTGTACCAACATATGTTGGTATATAATAACTAGAAACGGTAATACCACAAAGCATCAAGCTTATCATTATGTGCCACATTACAAAAGTAATTGTTTAATAATGAATTAAAAAATGAGTACATCAGAAACAGATTTTATTATAGTATATAATGCATGTTGCAGAAGCATCCTATTGGCAGAAAATAAAACAAAAGCTGTGTTAATCTCTAATTGGAAAATCATCTGATGTTCATATACAAACTGGTCTGAGTTACCACTTAAAAAGCCTGTAAAACTTCTCTTAGTTAAGCTCTTTTAATTGTGCAAAATAAGCAATGAGATTACAGCTTGTTTTATCATCTACTACAAAATTGTCTTGGGGAAAAATGGCAATTACCAGAAATAATTATCAGGATAATTGTACTGAGACAAATATTGTGACACCATGAGGACATTCATCTATATCTCTTTCTATATAATATATATTTATATCAGGTAAATGCAAGATAATCAGTCTACAGACCATTACAGCACTAAGTATCATAAAAAAGTCTAAACACACATGTCTAGACATTAATTCAGAAGATATAACTTGAAAACAATTTTTTGGCAAGAGGAAAGACCCTGCACCTCCTGCACCCCATGTCACTTATGTATATCTACTCCAAGACTGCACAACAACAGATTAAGGGCATATTGCCCACTCATACTATTGCAGCAATCTCACACTGGCACCTTCACTTACCTGCTCGACCACACAGAGTCAACAGATTGAACAAATGGTTAGTGATTGAACAAATGGTTAGTGAACTTAGTGGAACCCAAAAATGACAAACATTGGAATTTAATTTTTTGGCCCCCAAAAATACGATACCTAGGCTAGTTTCTAGCTCAAAAAAGAAACATTTTGAAAATATGGCGTTTATCACATTTATCTTAGGAACAGAGTTAACCCAGCCACTGGGGATGCACAAGCCAGTGCATTTCTTTGTGCCGGTCCCAAGCCCAGATAAATGGGGAGGGTTGCATCAGGAAGGGCATCCGGCGTAAAAATTCTGCCACATCACTTATGGCGCAAAAATTTCATATTTCCATACCGGATCAGTCGAGGCCCGGGTTAACAACGACCGCCACCAGTACTGTTAGCCAACAGGGTGCTGGCGGAAATTGGGCTACTGTTGGCCGAAGGAGAAGAGGAGGCCGAAGGCAGGAAGAGAGGAGGAAGGTTAGGAGTGTAGCAGTGAGGGTAGGAACTTTGAATGTTGGCAGTATGACTGGTATAGGAAGAGAGCTAGCTGATATGATGGAGAGAAGGAAGGTTGATATATTGTGCGTGCAAGAGACCAGATGGAAGGGAAGTAAGGCCAGGTGTTTAGGAAACGGGTTCAAATTGTTCTATCATGGTGTGGATGGCAGGAGAAATGGGGTAGGGGTTATACTAAAGGAACAATATGCCAAGAGTGTTTTAGATGTGAAGAGAGTGTCTGACAGAGTGATGTTTATGAAGCTCGAAATTGATGGTGTAATGATGAATGTTGTTAGTGCATATGCTCCACAAGTTGGGTGTGTGATGGATGAGAAAGAGAAATTTTGGAGTGAGTTGGGTGAAGTTGTGGTGAGTGTACGCAAGGGTGAGAGACTAGTAATTGGAGCGGACTTTAATGGACATGTTGGTGAAGTGAACAGAGGGGATGAGGAAGTGATGGGTAGGTATGGTGTTAAGGAGAGGAATGCAGAAGGTCAGATGATTGTGGATTTTGCGAAAAGGATGGACATGGCTGTGGTGAATACGTATTTTAAGAAGAGGAAGGAGCATAGGGTGACGTACAAGAGTGGAGGAAGATGCACACAGGTGGATTATATCCTATGTAGGAGGGCCAGTCTGAAGGAGATTGGAGACTGTAAAGTGGTGGTAGGGGAAAGTGTAGTTAAGCAGCATAGAATGGTGGTCTGTAGGATGGCATTGGTGATCAAGAAGAGGAGGAGGAGTGTGAAAGCAGTGCCAAGGATTAAATGGTGGAAGTTAAAAAAGGGTGATTGTGAAGTGGAGTTTAGGGAAGAGTTAAGACAGGCACTGGGAGGCAGTGGAGGGTTACCGAATAGCTGGGTAACTACAGCAGAACTAGTAAGGGAGACTGCTAGAAAGGTGCTTGGTGTGACGTCTGGACAGAGGAAGGAGGACAAGGAGACCTGGTGGTGGAATCAAGAAGTACAGGAGAGTATACAGAGGAAGAGGCTGGCAAAGAAGAAGAAGTGGGATTGTCAAAGAGATGAAGAAAGTAGACATGAGTATAAGGAGATGAGGAGCATGGCAAAGAGAGAGGTGGGAGAGTTGTATGAGAGATTGGACACTAAAGAGGGAGAAAAGGACCTGTACCGATTGGCTAGACAGAGGGACAGAGCTGGGAAAGATGTGCAGCAAGTAAGGGTGATAAAGGATAGTGAGGGAAAGGTACTCACAAGAGAGGAGAGTGTGTTGAGTAGATGGAAAGAGTATTTTGAGAGGCTGATGAATGAAGAGAATGAGAGAGAGAGAAGGTTGGATGATGTGGGGATAGTGAATCAGGAAGTGAAACAGATTAGCAAGGAGGAAGTAAGGACAGCTATGAAGAGGATGAAGAATGGAAAGGCCGTTGGCCCAGATGACATTCCAATGGAAGCATGGAGGTGCTTAGGAGAAATGGCAGTGGAATTTTTAACTAGATTGTTTAATGAAATTTTGGAAAGTCAGAGGATGCCTGAGGAGTGGAGAAAAACTGTTTTGGTACCTATCTTTAAGAATAAGGGTGATGTGCAGAGCTGCAGTAACTACAGAGGGATACAATTGATCAGTCACAGCTTGAAGTTATTGGAAAGAGTAGTAGAAGCTAGGTTAAGAAGGGAGGTGATGATTAGTGATCACCAGTATGGTTTCATGCCAGGAAAGAGCACTACAGATGCAGTGTTTGCTCTGACAGTGTTATTGGAGAAATACAGAGAAGGTCAGAAGGAGTTGCATTGTGTCTTTGTAGACTTGGAGAAAGCATATGACAGGGTGCCTAGAGAAGAGTTGTGGTATTGTATGAGGAAGTCAGGAGTGGCAGAGAAGTATGTAAGAGTGGTACAGGATATGTACGAGGGTAGTGTGACAGTGGTGAGGACTGCAGTGAGAGTGACAGATCTGTTTAAGGTGGAGGTGGGATTACATCAAGGATCAGCTCTGAGTCCTTTCTTATTTGCAGTGGTGATGGACAGGTTGACAGATGAGATCAGACAGGAGGCCCTGTGGACTATGATGTTTGCAGATGACATTGTGATCTGTAGTGAGAGTAGGAATCAGGTTGAGGAGACTCTGGAAAGGTGGAGATATGCTCTAGAGAGCAGAGAAATGAAGGTCAGCAGGGCTAAGACAGAATATATGTGTGTAAATGAGAGGGAGGGTAGAGGAATGGTGAGGATGCAGGGAGTATAGTTGGCAAAGGTGGACAAGTTTAAGTACTTGGGATCAACAGTTCAGAGTAATGGTGAATGTGGAAGAGAGGTGAAGAAGAGAGTACAGGCAGGGTGGAATGGGTGGAGAAGAGTGTCAGGAGTGATTTGTGACAGATGGGTACCAGTAAGAGTGAAAGGGAAGGTCTACAAGAGGGTAGTGAGACCAGCTATGTTATATGGGTTGGAGACAGTGGCATTGACAAAAAGGCAGGAGTTAGAGCTGGATGTGGCAGAGTTAAAGATGTTAAGATTTGCACTCAGTGTGACTAGGATGGATAGGATTAGGAATCAGTATATTAGAGGGTCAACTCATGTTGGACAGTTTAGAGACAAAGCAAAAGAGACGAGATTGCATTGGTTTGGACATGTGCTGAGGAGGGATGATGAGTATATTGGGAAAAAGATGCTAAGGATGGAGCTGCCAGGTAAGAGGAAAAGAGGAAGGCCTAAGATAAGGTTTATGGACGTGGTGAGAGAGGACATGCAGGTGGTTGGTGTGACAGAGCAAGATGCAGACTATAGGAAGAAATGGAAAGAGATGATCCGCTGTGGCGACCCCTAACGGGAAAAGCCAAAAGATGATGATGATCTTAGGAACAGACTTCGCAAGAACCATATTTTAACAGGTACCTTGTGGGAAGGGGGGGTAGAAAAGTAGTCTAATAAATGTAAAATGTTTTGAGTTCTTTCAACAGAGAAAATGAGATGCAGATGACTATCTCTCTATTTAATAGAACATTTGGATTTTGACAAAAATTCGACAAAATCAAATTCCTTTCAAGACAGAAAAAACATTTTATGGCATGTAAAGAAATAAAGATGGGAATTTGAACACAATGGCCATCACAAATTTACATTAGAACTAAAAAAGTTAAACCATACCTCTCAACCTCTTAGTACAAGAGATATGGACATAGCCAAAAATAATGTTGGACAAAGGCCCAGAAATAAGGACATTTAAATATTGCTCTTATAACCTTAAAAAGTTGATAGAATAACAGTTTTTGCATTAGCATGCATTTTCTGAAAGTTATGAAGTCTAAAACTCAAATGTCAAACATTATTTGCTGACTTTAATCTTCAATGATTTGCCAGAGAACCACAAATTATAACAGGAACAGACCAAAAATACGAGGCAAAAATCTGGACATTCTGTGGAAATTTGGCCAGTTTATAGGTACAGATGGATTCATTGTATTTATAGAGATGTGGCTATATCATATCTTTACCCAAAGAGTATCCAACCTGGAGCGTGAGAACAGTTTCTATTAATCTTAAACAATTTATAAATCTGTGAAATCAAAAATGTATCACAATTTGAAATTTAAATTTTTCAGAGAAGTCAATTTGTGAAAAGCAATTCTAAATGGTATTATGGTCTAGAGAAATCTGATTATGTTTAATTGGATAGTAATAAAAGCAAATGCCAAATATTTAACTAAAATGAGAGATGTTTAGGAAAGATATTTTAATAGTAAACACATTACTAGGCATAGAAAAGAGATTAGTATACCGAAATTCAAGTTCTCTCCTAAACCTTTTCTGTGCATTTCATATTATTTTTGTACTTTTTAAACATGTTTCCGAAGATAGTGTTTTATAAGTATCATTTACATGGAATTAAATAATGTATAAGCATTCAACTGTAACTTGACACCTTCAGAAACTAGTATACATTGAATTCCACTTTTAGGATATTCATTATGGTCTGGGAAAATAAACCACAATGCTATCCATAAAAGGTGAAATCTCGACACTATTTTATTTTTCTTTTTGAGTATATAAGCGAATGCTCATGCTAAACGCAAACTGCTTAAACAGAGAGCTAAAGGGTAATCTTGCCCTGTTCCAGATCTGAATCATATCTCTCAACCTCTCAGTGTAAGAAATCTGGACAAAGACTGACAAAATAAGGGGACAAAGGCCCAAAAATAGGGACATATTTTAAATATTATTCTTATAAGCTTAGAAAGTTGCTAGAGTAACAAGATTTGTTGTAGCATACATTCTCTGAAGGATTTGAAGCCTGAAACTCAAATGTATGTCATTATTTAGTGACTTCATTCCTCAGATCATCCCAGTAGCGTGTCAGAAAAACACAGATTTTATGAGGAATAGACTAAAATATAAGACAAAAATCTGGACATTCTCTGAATCTTTCCTTTAACCAGCTCTGAATGATGTAGAATCGGAGATTAAAGCATTGTGAGGTATTATAATGAACACCTCTAATAGCTTTGATAAAAATTAAAGGGGAATTGTAGGTTTTAATAATGTTAAATAAAAAGTAAATATTTATTATGTCAAAAACATTGGAAGCATCCAAAGCCAAAGTAAAAAAAAAATTAGAACTGTGTCTTTGTAATGAAATAATATCACCAATTCAAACAATAATATATTGCTCTCAAATATGACTCTGAAAATAAAAAGTCAGACTAAAAAGTCAAAACATTTGTAGCATAAGTATACTGTCTCCAAATGGAAGATCTTAATCAGTTTATAAATGACATAAACAGTTAACTATTCAGGTGGCAGTGGGAGAAGTACCCTAAAGTAAAGGTATCTTCAAAATGGGCATCCCACTACTGTGTGTACTAAGAATCATTGTTTACCATACTTTATTAATAATGTACCATGTGTGTATGTGATATAGTTTTGTTTTAAAAATCCAGCAGTACCCCTTGTTTAGTCCTAGGGACCTACAAACATTTATACAACTCTTAAAATTATTACAAGATAACAAACTGATATTGCACAAAAGATCTCACAATATCCCAAGGATAGCCTAGAATGTAATCATATACAGTCCCAATAAAATATCTGGAATCTAACACCTCTTACATAAATAGGTATTTGGATGGATTCTACTCTCATATACAACAATAAGAAACTAGGCAAGACAAGGTTCTCAAAACCCTGAATCTAAATTATAAAATTTCAAATTTCTTCAGCCTTAATGTCACAAAACATCTGAAACAACGTTATAAAAAAAAGCCTGATTATGCATTTCTTTGGTGGCTCTCAAATCATTAGGCAACACAAACTTTCAAACTTTCTTAATAAAATATGCCACTTCATCTCCCTTTCTTTTCAAGATGAGCATAATTGCTACTCATAATGGAACATGTTACATTCATGCTAGCTTCACTTATTTTAGACAACTTCTCATGAAGTACTACCCTTCCCTAGTTCAGATGCTGACAAACCAAACCTACCACTAACCCTAAGAGCATATAGCCAGGATGCACTAGTATTAACAAGAACTTCATTCAAGTTCTCAATATACAAGAGAGCATTCCTCTGAGAAATTGCCCTAGCAGCTATGAAATTATTTGTTGCCTCCCACTTGCTTATACATCCTATAGGTTTACTTTTTCCAGATCCAGTTTCTTGTGTTCTTAGGGACTAATCAGCTTTTTCTATGTCTTAGAATGATATTTGTGGATTTTGAGTCATATTGAACATAGCTTCACTGACAATAATTTCAGCATGGCAATAATAACACACCCCTGGTTGCTACTCTGTCATCTCTGTTCTTATTTATTATCCTTTTACCACTCAGACCCACCAGTGATCTAGACAAAGCCAGGACCTTCTTTAGCCACACTGTGAAGTGTAGGAAGGGTTTTATTTAATCCAACTAATTGCCGAAGGAAATCCATTGAGATCAAAGATGTACTCATTTCCATTTACTCAGTACTGACCAGGTCAATTATTGAGAACAGTCCCCCTTTTGGGATATATTTCACAAAGAATATTGAACAATTAGGAAAAAAATCTCTTATTCAATGTTGTATAAACTTTGTGGGGAGATCTCTGTCTTGCTTATCTCACCATTAGAGACACAATTGTCCTGGACCTCCTGTTTCTCCATCAGTTCTAGAACCCATGGACCTAAATATTCACCAACAGATAAATAAAACATGGTAGGGGAACAAGTTTATAACAGGTGTGTTTAAATCATCTGGAATAAACTTCCTTCTGCATGTTAATCAGTGTATCTCACCATCTTCCTTTAAATATAAACCACACTGGATGAGTATCCACAAATTTTAAGGTATGGCTCTTCTGGAGAAAGGAGATGTGGCCTGAGGGAGAGTGCTGGCAAGACATGAATGGTCATAAGATTCTGAGACATCGGAATGTCTATGAATCCATGAATAAACAGTACCAACTCCAGTTGCTACTTTATTCATATCTGAAGTGCCCCTTGTATATTTCATGTTAACACTCATAGCTCCTTATGGCATTGTGACATACTGTGGCTAGATAACTTAAGTAAGTGACTTACCAATTGATAATAGGCAATATATATATATATATATATATATATATATATATATATATATATATATATATATAAAAGAGTAAGATGTAAGAAACAAAATGACCCAAAAACTGTTAGTGCAGGACATACTGCATTGGTGAGGTGCTCCACTGTCACTTGTTATTTCACACTTTCATATTTATATTCATTACTGAGCAAGTCACATGTTATTGAGGGCCATAGCATAAAATATCATGGTACCTGACAGAAAATAAACAGTCTGTATCTGTGACTAATGCACTCTACATGAGAAATGCTAGGAATTTGCTAGTGATTTCAAACTGCACCATAGCATCAGATAAATCCTTAGATGATGCTGGAGAAAACTGTTGTTATTGATATTTACACGG
The DNA here is from genome assembly GCF_019279795.1 of Protopterus annectens. NCBI lineage: Eukaryota > Metazoa > Chordata > Ceratodontiformes > Protopteridae > Protopterus > Protopterus annectens. The sequence continues at coordinate 821,327,496 of NC_056741.1, read as the reverse complement.
CAAGTCACACCAGGTGAGAGACTTTTATTGTTAACAGTATTATATAAACAGGTGCACATTTTAATAAGCATGTAAATAGTTCAATATACAAACTCTCAGAAAAGGATTTGTTGCCATTATGTGAAATCTAATTTTGGAAACATTGCTGCTGATATTATAACTAGGTTGTGCAGTTTATAAGGTATGTAAAGGAGTTTTACATCATTCTGGATTTTTCTGCATTATAATGCATGACAGTATTGATGCAAATTAAATGCTGTGAATGCACTGACATCTATCATTGTAAAGAAGATTTTCTGCTGAACACATTCACTGCCCCTTTTTAATAACATTTACTGTTTATAAGGCCTGTGTATTTGTTTGGCGTATGCTTTTTAACATGGGCTTTTAGAAATGCTCAGAAAACTAAAAATTTTGTTGGCTGCTTGAGGTACAACATTGCATAGCTGTTAGGTATGAATGTTAATGTCACACAGTCTTTTTTCATTGCAAAACATTATACCTCAAAGTCAAACTGCATTGTCTAAAGTAATTAATTTTACTCTACAGTTATAGTTTCTCAGGAAACTGTTTAATGCCTTTCAGTTTCTTTATTTCACTTTTAGCCTACCACAGCTCATGGAGGTCTCACTATTTTTAATGCAAATGTCACATTTCATTTCAGAATTAACCTGCATGGCATAGGCTATATATACCGTTTTTTGTATAGAGTTTTCAGTCACCATTTTCTGTTTGACAGCCTGAGACAATTTTGCTTAGGTCAGTAAGCAAAAAAGCAATAATGCCCAACAGGGTGCGAGTTATTGTAGAAAAACACCTACCCAGGGGTGTTCTGAAGCCAGAAGGCACAGGTGGAGGCCCTCTACACCCCCTGGAAGGGCATTATTTCCACTATAACACACACCCCGAAGGGCATTACACTTAGAGAATGGGTTCTCTGTAAAATTGTTGTGATTTATTTACTTATTTATTTTTTTAATTACTATATTATTTTTATATATTTTTCATGTAAAATAGTTCCTCCACCTAATGTTTCAAACTTAATGCAGTATATGTAAATGGTGTAGGAGAAAGCATTTTATATCCAAAATATAACATTTTTTTAAAAAAATATCCAGTTATTTAATTTATTTTTTTTGTTCCTTACTCGTAAAATGTTGAGTTTGTTGCCAGTCATTGGGGATTGAAGTTATTAAATAATGACGTACCTTTGAGTTTCAGATGTTATTTTCTTCAGAAAATACATGCTAACACAGATCCTGTCATTTAAGCAACTTTGCAATTTTATAACAGCACTATTTATTTATTTATTTATTATTTATTTATTTCAGTTTGATTACCGGGGAAGTCCACTGGACCAAGAAGAACCCATTTTCAGTGGAGGCCCGGGGAGAAAAGCTCCAAAGGCAGTACAACCAATACAATGTTTAAGAAGAATACAAAAGATAATCCACACAGCAAGAAAACATAGTAAGACACGGCAAATTCAAATTTACAATAGAATGTACACACAGTAAGAACATTGTAAAATGCATATTTACAATAGAATATAGACACAGTAAGAACATTGAAAATGCAAATTTACAATAGAATGTACACACTGAAAGAATTCACATAGAACACAGTAAAAGTTAAAAATTAGTAGATTTTTTTTTTTTTGCTAACTTTTCGATATTGTCATCCATACAGTGAAGTTAGAGCCTGCTAAAATCATAGCTAGGGAGTTTGAGTGTACAAAGGTGCAGAAGTACAGGGGCTTAGTCTAGGGGAACCTTGGGATTAAGTAGGGTGAAAGCAAGAACATTTCCATTTTGACGATAGGTGTAATAAAAGTTGGGTTTTGAAGTAGTCTGAGTTAGGTATTGTTCTAAGAGAAGGAGGGAGAGAGTTCCATTTCCTACCTAGAGAGAAGGACAGTAGTTGTTGGCCAGCAGGATGTTTAGGTCTGGGGATGGAGATTAGATTCTGGTGTTCATATCTTAGAGATCGTTTGGGAATGTAAGGGGGGAGGATGTTGGATAAAGCAGGGCATTTTCTGGGTAGAATATTAATTTATGAGTGGTTGTTAGTTGGAGATAGTCAAGGTGGTTTGGGAGTTCTAGCCAGTTTAAAGATTGAAGGGAGAGGCAGTGGTGGGTTGAGTTTTTGGATTTGGTGGCAAATTTAGAGATTTTATTATAGCAAGCTTCAAGTTTAGAGAAGAGGGAGGCAGACAGATTAGTTAGGAGAGGGGCTCCATAAAGTAGACAGGGTAGGAGAAAGCAGGTAGCTAAGGTTTGCCTGGAGGATATGGAAAGAAATAGATTATTCCTGTAGAGCATGCCTAGTTTTTGGTGGGTTTTTTTTTATGTTTTGTTGAATGTGGTGGTCAAATTTAAGACGTTCGTCTATGGTTATGCCAAGGAGTTTGGCGTAGGGGACCACTTCAATAAGAGTGTTAGATTGGCTGAGGATGTTGAAAGAGTTTTTGTCCAAGGAAGAAGTTTTGGAACGGAGGAAAATTAGTATTTTGGATTTATTGTCGTTGAGGGAGAGGTGGTTTTGGTGCATCCAGTTTTCTGTAGTGGAAAAAGCTGTTTGAGTTTTAGAGAGAAGTTCAGCAAAGTTGGGGGCAGCACAGACTAAGGTAGATTCATCAGTGTATTGGATGACTGTAGTGTCAGGAAGAGCAGTGTGAAGGTTGTTTATGAAGATGTTGAACAGTATAGGACTGAGAATGGATCCCTGAGGAATGCCAGTAGGAGTAGGTAAGAAGGAGGAGGTAGAGTTCTTCCATCTGACAACCTGGGATCTGTCAGAGAGGTAGCTGGAGAACCAAGCAAGAGTATTAGTGGAAAGGTTAAGGTTGGAGAGGTGGCAGAGTAGGTGTGAATGGGAGATGGTATCAAAGGCTTTAGAAAGGTCTAGCAGAACAGTGGATACTAGAAGTCCGGAATCTCTGGCTTGATTAACTGTTTCTAAGAAGGAAAGTAGGGCAGTTATGGTGCTGTGGCCAGGACGGAAACCATGTTGGGTGGGTGTAAGTAGCTGATTCTCTGTTAAGTAGGGTAAGAGTTGGCAGTGGACACATTTCTCCAGAATTTTGGATATAGGAGAGAGTAGGGCTATAGGGCGGAAGTTAGAAATGGAGTTGTTTTTACCTCCTTTATGAACTGGTAGAATGTAGGCAGAACTCCAGAGTTTGGGAATGCAAGACTCTTGTAAGTATCTGTTAATCAGGATGCTGATTGGAAGAGCTATTCCTTCGACTGCGTGTTTGAGGAAGGAGGGGGGAATGTTGTCGGGGGCGTTGGAACAATGTTTTAGTTTGGTTAAGAGCTTTTTTATGAAAGTTGTGGAAACTGGTTTGAGTTGAAACATAGGGTGACAGTCATTAGGAGAGTTTAGGAAGTTGGAAGGGTTATTGTCAGGGAATGTTTTGGTTAGTTTGGCTATAGTCAGTAAAGAAAGTGTTGAAGAGTGAGCTTAGTTCATTGTCAGTTAAACTAGGGTCAGGGCAGTAGTTATTTTGTGACCCAGGATAGAGAAGAGAGTTAACAGATTTCCAGAACTGTTTGGGGTTGTTAAGATTAGAAGACTGAAGTTTGTTGTAGTAGTTTTTTTTGTCGTTGATGATTAGTTTTTTTACTTGGTTGCGGAGTTGGGTATATTGGAGCATGGCAGAAGGCTGTTTACTTTTCTGATAAAGCTTCCAAGATTTGTCTCTGAGTTGCATGGTTTGTTGAGTCTCTTTGGTCAGCCAAGGAGCAGAATTGGCTTTGATTTGTTTATTTCTAAGGGGGGGGGGGCTAGAGAGTTAAGAGTATTTAGGAAGATGGAGTTAAAATGTTCTACGGTATTGTCGAGGGACAGAGTTTGAAGGATTTGCCAGTTGATTTCTTTGAATATGTTGGAAAAGATTGTGGGGTTGAAGTTGCTAAGGTTACAAGTTTCGATATAATGATGTAGGAATTGAGTGGGGTTAGCTGAGCGATGAATGAAGGCAGGTAGATGGTCACTAAAGGAGTCAGGAATAGTTCCTGACAGAGAGATTTTGTTTGGATGGGAGACTAAAATCCAATCTATGATGGAGCCAGGGGGGTGGTTTTTGTTAGGCCTGGTTGTAGAATGGATTAATTGGGAGAAGTTGAAAAGGTTGATAGCTAGGGTGGGGGAAGGTGTGTTGATTTTGTTCCAATCAATGTTGACGTCGCCTAGAATAAATGTTTCATATTTTATTTCAGATGAGGCCCAGTGGATAATATTCTCTAGGGTAGAGATGTTGTTGCCAGGGGAGATGGATAAAGAAATGAAGCAGATATTTTTATGTTTATTGAGTTGGAGCAGACAAGCAGTTGTTTCAGTATTTTTGAATAGAGGGGTTGGGATTTGCAGGGGGATTATGGAGAGAAGGTTAGAGTAGATAATGGCAGAGCCTCCACCTTTTTTGTTTAATCGGTCACTCCTGAGGATGTTGAAACCTGGATGAAGTAATTCAGAGTCAGAGATATGGGGTTTTAGCCAGGTCTCGGAGATGGCTAAGATGTCAGGTTGGTTGTGGTTAATCCAGGTGTGAACATGGTTAAGTTTGTTGTTAAGGCTTTGGGCATTGATAGTGAAGACCTTAAGGGTGCTAGGAGAGGTCTTAGGAGTAGAAGGAGTGGGAGGGAGAGGTGTGGGGGAGGAGTGGGAAGGAGGGAAGGAGTTGTTTGTACTGAGGCAGGGGCCAGGGTTAGGGTGAATGTCTCCAGATAAGGCTAGGAAATTATATGAGAAAACTTTATGTCTTCTACGTTTGGAGAGTAAGACGTTGTTTGGGGTTGGTGGAAATGTAAGAGAGAGGCTTTTTGTAGAGGAGGAGAGTATTTTGGGATGGAAGAGGTGTAGTAGATTTATTGGGATAAGGCAGGGGGAAATGGAGTGGAAGTGAGTGAGTGCAGGAGGATGTGGGTGGAAGAAAGTGAGGGTGTAAGTAGTAGCCAGGTAAGGGTGAGTTATTGAGCAGTAAGAAGTAGTGTGATAGAGAGGAAGAAGAAAAATGAGAAGAGAGAAGGGAAGTCTGAGAGAAATGAAAGTGTTAGAATGGGTGGGGTAAGGGATGAAGAACAGATGTAGTTGGAATAGTGTGAGTTAGGAGAGTACGAGAAAGGAGTGGAAGGAAGATATCAAGTAGGAGAGGAGAGTGTAGGGTTAAGTGTAGTGAGAAGTAGGAGTGGTGAGAGAGGTTGGAGAAATAAAAGGAGGGTTTAGATTGGTTAATTAAAGTAGGAATTGGTGGAGGAGCGAAAGAGTCTGATTGGTGGAAAACAATGTAGGGTGGAGTTGGTGATGTATAAATGTGGATGTGCTGGGGCGGGTGAGATTTGGGGGCAGGGTAGGGGAGCGGAGTGAGCCCGAAGGGTGAACGAAGTGGGAAGAGCCAGAGGAGGTGAAAAATGCAGAAGACAATCAGTAAAGAGAGAGTATTTAGAAGGTAAGTTTAACAAGTTTATCAGAGTTGTGAAGGTAAGGAATGTAAGAGAAGGAGAGGAGGGAGGGTACTGAGATGAGGAGAGAATTTGGGTTAGAGGGTATAATGCTAAGGAGAAGGACAGAGGGAGAAGGAAGAGACTTCAGACAGGGAGTAGAGGAGGGCTGAGTAAAGGAAAGGAAGGCTGAGAGTTCTGGGCAGTAGAGAGGGGGAGAGCAGAGGAATGGAGGTAGAGGTCTGTAGAAGGGGAGATACGGAAGGAGAGGGAAACAAATAGTGGGTACAGTAGGAGGTAGAGGAGCACCACCTAGTGGACAGACCAACTGGGGTAATAGAGATCCAAGCGAAGAATCAGGAAGGGAGCTAAAGAGGTTCAGGTGGTCAGTAAGAAGTGCAGGGAGGACTGAAACAGCAGAGAGGGGGGTAGAGAGAAAGGGAAGAACTAGGAGTGCAATCAGTAAAGCAGTGGGGGTAGTGGCTGCTGGCTAGTCTGGCAGGGAAGCGTACTGCGGCCTAGTAGTACCAACTAATCAATAGTGCAGAGTTACAACAGTACACATACTCTCTTGGAATCTTGTGGAGGGAGGACTCAGGGAACAGAAGGCCTTAAAGTTTCAGGTTAAAAGTTCGATGGAGTAGGCTCTCGGTTAGACAGTACAGGAGGTTAAATTCAGCAGATTAGGGCAGGGTGGGCAGGGGCCCTAGCTGTAAAAAAAAACAGGGAAAGAAGAGAGGTTTAAGCAGCAGTAAGGCACAAGGAATGTTAAGAGACAGTGTCAGGCATTCAGAAGGTTATTGTATTCAAATTAAATGCAAAGTGCAATAAGCTAAGTTAACCAAAAGACAAAAGGTAAACACAGTCAGGCAGTCATGAAGTTATTTTACATAAAATAATGTAGTTATAGTTTAGCTACTATCTATACAGCTTGTTATTAGTATCTATAGTGATTAGAGATACTGTGAGGCAGTCATGAAATTATTTTACACCAAATAATGCAGATACAGTTTAGCGACTATCTACACAGCTTGTATTCGGTGTCTACATTGATTAGAGATACTGTGAGGTAGTCATGAAGATATTTTAAACAAAGTAATGCAGATACAGTTTAGCGACTATCAACACAGCTTGTATTCAGTGTCTTCATTGATTAGAGAATACTGTGAGGCAGTCAAGAAGTTATATTACACAACTTAATGCAGATACAGTTTAGCGACTATCTACACAGCTTGTATTTATAATCTGTTCCTATTTCTGAGCCTTTGTTCCCACTTTAGTTAGGCTTTGTCCAGATTCCCACAGCTAAGAGGTAGAGAGGTATGCAAACCTCACTACTGCTGCTGCCAGTGCTTGATTTCACTCACACCTGCACTTTAAAAAACGCATGCTAACACAAATCCTATTACTCAAATACCTTTTGGTTTTACAACAGCACCATTTAATATCTGTTCCTATTTTGGGCCTTTGTTCACCCTTTATTTTAGGCTTTATCCAGATATGAACTAAGAGGTTGAGAGGTATGCAAACCTGCTGCTGTGATTGCTTTCACTCTTCAAACAACCTGCCTCTCTCTCTCACACACACACACACACACACACACAAACACACTCTTCTCTCTCTCTTTCTTCCACTTTTATGCATGTAAACATGCATTCACTCACACATGCAGACAGAAACAAACATACACACACTTTTTTTCTGTTTCACTTATTTTTACACTCACTAAACAGCAAAAGTGCTGCTTAATGAGTGTAAAATAATAGCTCAATCTCTCTCTCTCACTTTCATACATACAGACACATCCTTTTTTTTTTTTTAATTTTACACTCACTAAACAGGAAAAGCGCTGCTTAACGAATGTAAAATAATAACAGCTTTTAGATTGCTTTCAGACCGAGATCCATGACAGCTTTATATGCTGCCGTGCAGTGGTGGACTCATTTTTCAGCTGGTGTTATCTATAGATAATGCCGCATATACATAATGCTGGAGAAAGTTCATTCTCCAATCAGCATACAGTCTACAGGTCGCCCATTCTCTAAAGGAGCATAAAGCACAGTGACATACCTGATTAAGTGAAATTGATAAAGGTTATTTGTTATAGAAATTACTGCACAACTTAAGGGCTCAGATACTCCACAACTCTACAAACTAATCCATACTTTCATTTTGATTGGTAAAATTTGTTTTTATCCATGTAACTGCAGAAAATAAAAGGCAATCTAACAAACTAAAAGTAGCTTTCAGCAACCTTACCATTTCTTTAAATTGATAACTTTCAATCCAAAATTAATATACAAGCTGGCAATATTAACAGTTAAATAAGAATGCTGGAGAAGGTCTAGAAAATACATTTGTAAATACTTAACAAAACAATGTGTTTTATCTACTTTGTAATAAAGGAAATTTAAATGTACAATGAGAGGCTTTTAACACTTTACATAGCAAAAATCAGAGCACAAATAGTCATGGCACTGTTTACACAAACATTCAATGTAACTTTAAATACAGAAACAAAATATCATACTGTTTTGGTTGAAGCATAATATGATGGTACTAAAAATTGGGCAACCAGATAAAGAAGAATAAGAAAGAAAATTATGTCATTATAGCAGACCACATGCAGGCCATACTGGATTTAAAAAAATTAAAATATAATTAAGAAACAGAATAATTCTGATTCCTTAGTACAGCAGAACACATCAATATCAGAATATATATAAACATACAGTTCCATTACATGTAATTAAACTTATTTAATGTTGAACATAAAATAGCATCATTAAGAAGTTTGAACATACATACATAAAACTGAATGCCCTAAACACTGAACTTGCCCAAGATAAAGGAAAGCATTTTCTTTTCCTTACCATCACATTAAAAGTTACAATCCCACTAGCCTCAAATTTGCCTCACTAGTGGTAGTGTTATGGGAAGTTTTTTTTGTTTTGCTTTTGTTTTTCAGGTAAGGCATAGGGTTAGTGTTTGGGGCAGTAGGTAAGGCTCAGCATGCATTACTAAGGTGGACAGAGGGGGTTCGCTAAGCCCCAAGTTGCTCTATCCTCTCAGCTGCTTTGAGACATCTAGCCACCAGCTGTAATTCTAGTCTTTTTAGCTCAGTTTGTAATGTAAGGTCATCTGGGCATGAACTGAATTGTTGTGTCGCATACACTGCACCCACTGTCACTAGCTTGAGGTCTCCAGCATCAGTGAATTGTATTTCAGGTGCACAAAGCACTACAATCATGTCATCCGTGAACACAACAGCATACAAAACTTATTTGATTTTTCCCTCTTTAGCTGGGACACCTGTATCTTTTAATACTACACACAGCATATGATTGCTTGTTTCCTAATTACTAGAACTAAAAATGTAAAGCAAATGTTGTAGGTTTACTTTATAGCTTGCAAGGGCTATACATGTCAAACTTACAAGATGGCAGCAAGTAATATGTGCCAGACAGGAGCTGTAAGTTTAAATTGAAATACCATGGCTGTCAAAAAATTGCTGGATTTAACCAGCAACAGGGGTATGAATCTTACCACAGTACAAGTGAATATACAAAATCTATTCGACCTTAAGGGTATATGGTAAATGGGCAGAATAGAAAGTCCTGATATATTCAAATAAGTTTTACAATGTTTAGCTACAGTTTACACCGATAATAATTAGCATCCCAAGATTTTACTCACCCTTTTCTAAGACCAGCATTTTTTACTTTAATGTTACCAACAGTTATTAGTACTGACCACAATTCTTTGTGCATGCAAACCATTCATGCTCATACAAGATTTTATAAAATGGAAAGGGGGTAAATGGCAGATCTCTAGTACCAACACTCACCTTTTAAGCCTTGAATATTGCTGCAAACAGTTAGCTAAAACTAACAAAACAAGAATTAGGTTTTAAGAATCACTTTTATTCATACAGATTGAAATCCATTCTTAGTGTTCGTGTATGATAAAGTCCTACAAAGTGATATCTGTCTTTTTTCCTTTCCAGGTTATAACAATGAATAAAAAGGTCGCACAGAAAAAACAGTCAGTTAAAAAACAAAAAGAAAAATCTAGCAAAGCTAGACTTTCCACTGTGTGATTCCTTAAACCTCTTGTCTTAGAGGTGACATGGGATATATGCAAATTAACCCTTTAAGGACAACAGGCGTTTCAGCTAAATGGCAATTCTGGATGTCCATGACTTTTTCTTTTAAGTCTATTTATGGACAAATTCAGGCCAATAAAGCCAACCCCCACTAGCTGTGGACATGCATGTTTCTGCCTTATTATGGCGTCATCAGCACAGCATAAGGGGAATGTTTGGCTAACATATCCATAAATCTTAGGGTGACTGCAAAATATCCCAACTAACAAATTAAAACAATGAATAAAAAGGTCACACAGTGGAAAGTCTAGCTTTGCTAAATTTTTCTTTTTGTCCTTTCCAAGCTATGTCAAAACCTACTTTCTTTGGACTTTTATTCAAACAGTTAAACTCCTCAGTTAGTACCCAATCTAAATTCCTAGTTTTATACCAAAAAGTGAATAAAATCATCAATAAATGTTTCCTCGCATATGGATCAAGCTTCCCCTACATACTAAGCAGCATAAAAGTACAGCAACGTTCAAACTTCAATTAAATGAATGGATGTAATTGCATAAATGCATCACAAGAGTTACTGTCTATGAAATGTAAACACACCAGTCTAGATAATACTGGATCTAGGCCTCTATTCCTTCTGTCCCTCACACTTCTTCAAGCAGCCTCTTCCTATTTCTTTTTATTTTACACATTCCAAACTAAAAATATTTTTTTCTGTATTTCCCAAATTAACTTCTGAAACATTAGCTCACCTTCAAGGTTCTTCTTTTATGGCACTGCTGGTTAAGCTTACAATAGTTAGCATGCTGTTAGCTTACAAATATGCCGAGTACAGTAGTGTCTCCATTTCATAACATGCACTAATTAAACATCATAACTTAAGTCTAAAAATCAAAACTGTTGTATATTCATCTATAACACAGGACAAGAGAATCTGAATTGGAAATCAGTAAATGCAAATCAATATGTAAACATCCAAACTTAAATTTAGTATAACAACATGTTAAATAATAGTTCATAGTTTATCTTAACTGAATTTATAGAGCATCTCATCTCATAGTGCCTTACCTTCCAAGATGACCATTTCCTTGAATCTTTAATATAGATGGTGGGTTAGCAATATAGTAATGCAACATACACTGCAAGAACGTTCTTATTAAAGTACTACAGGAGATGCAGCATCAACAGCAACAGCATACACTATAAAACAGATTTAGGAAAGATATGTATGACGTCTGAAATCTGAGAAAATATGTTTTCAGTATGGTTGATTGAGTTGCAATATAACTATTTTCACTTTGCTAAATATTCAATACTGAAAAGTGTAACTTAAATAAATGCACAAAAATAAGTTTTACTTTTTTTGCAGGGGGACAGGCCTAACCTGCATCTCCTATGCAGGGGGGGGCTTCCTATACCCTCCAGAATGCATATGCAAATGCCATTGTTAAAGTACAGTGGAGAAAAGAAAAATAAATGCAGTGCTGCCTCGCGCAACCCACCATATTGTAATAAAATAAATTGTGATATTTATACTACAGCCACTTCATCACATATGTCACTGCAAAGTGTAGCTCTACCAGAAAGCATAATTAGACTGAAAAGGAATGAATCAATGCTGTACACCATTTCATGGATACTGCGTCAAATATAACACAAAGGGGATTATCATGAACCTCTGGCATGCTATCCCTATGAGCTTTAATATATATATATATATATATATATATATATATATATATATATATATATATATATATATATATATATATATATAGATCCTCACAGCACATGAAGTACATGTAAAATGTCTACTGACACACAACATTCTGATTCTTACTAAGAAATCTAAGACAATAAGTGCAAATCTGTTTTTAGGGTGGTGAAAAAGAAGACAGTTACAGCCAACAACATTAGTAATATTAGGCTGGTTTCATATATTCTCCTACATGCTTTTCTCTTCATGTTCTAAAGCAAATGCTAAACTCCCCTACATTTAATTCAGTGGGTTTCTCTCAAAGATAAGCATTCCTTCACTGCACTCAAGACTAAACCATTTCTAGCCTTGTTTCTAAGATTTCTCCTTAAACATTAATGAAGAAGTGACCACATGTTTAAAAGCCTGAACACAATCCTAACAAAGGCTGATATCTCAATCACATGAAACTAAGAAATGCAAAATTTGTATTGCTAGATGGAGTCATCATGCGGAGCTAGAGGGTCTGTGGCTCTACTGCTTCGGACTGTAACAAAAGCTAGTAGTTAGAACACACTGGTAGGTTTGTAATGATTTCCATCCTCTGGCCACTGTTCTAGGCAGTGGAACTGCTTCTCACTCGTCACAGCTTAGATGACATTCTTCTTTTAAGAATTGCTACTAATATTGCTTTATGATACTTACATTAGCTGCACTTGGCCCATTTTTAATCCTGTCTTGTGTTTTTGCTTTCCACTGCAAACAGGATAGGTATCCCATCTGTGGAGCTACAAATTGCATGAATCAATTAATATTATTCATTTCTGACCATTGCTAAATTACTAGAACTAGTAAAACAGTGAAAGATGTTTAGACATTTTAAACAGTATGCTATTGTATAAACCAACAAAGTATCTGAACCAATACAAATATGGCAGATGTATATATATAAATCTCATTATTATTTCAGTTTTCTAATACAGCTTCACATAACTCCATGGATGAATTCATTAATAGACTGTAGTCACTAAGTGACATGTGCATGGGAGAAAATATGTTTGTTAAATTATCCTGTTTACTTGCACACAATGTTTAACTGTCTTACTTTCTTGTAATTTTTGAGGCTTGCACTTGATAAATAATGCCCAGTACTAACAAAATATGATTATTATTTGTTTTTCCTCCCTTTTCTATTACACACAGACAGGAATGGACCACGCCATCAACTGAACACAGCTGTATGGAGAAAAGCACCACTGCAGCTGAAAGCCCTTAAATAGGACTGAACAGTGAAATGGGTAAAGGGGTTTCAACTCTGAATTATAGCACTATAGTATCATTTAGATTTTGATGTGATTGCTTCAGGCAGCCCTGTAAAAATGATGGTTAGCGATAGCCACACATCTAACATCCCTGTTCCTATGCATTCTCCCCAACAAATATTGCATCTAAGGAAGGCAGATGGCCCTCTCATTACAGTGTATTCCACAAACAGCTTCAGGTTAGCTCTGTAAGGCCTTTGTTGGCAAGCATGAACTTTTGCCATAGATCACAACTCTGATGCCCTCCACCCCCCTTACTACTCTTCCAACCAGAAATGGTCTTCCTTTTATAGCTATGCTTATCCAATAACATCATAGCATACTTCTTATGAACCACTTCAAGTTTAACTATAACTGAACCATAAGGACTGCCTTTATGATTACAAAAAAGTGAACATGACTAAAAAAAAATTAGATTGTATATTTAATAACTACTTATTAAAACATCACTAAAAGTGATAATTAATGATCCTGTTATTTTACTGCAACAACACATGCAAAACATTAAATTTGATTGCTCAAATTGTTTTGGCAGAATGCTATGGCTAGATATATTAAAAGCTCTACTAACAGGTGGCGGGCCTGCCTAAATTTGTACAGAATTAAATTCTCCAAGTGTTTGTTAAACATAAACTGAACACAAATCGCATATAATTTCTAAAATATGTGGCTGTAGAAAGTAATATTCGTCTAGGGCATGATAATCATTTCAATAGAAGCAAGGATCTACACGAAATTAAATTCAAGACCTTCAAACTTGGTTGGTAACACTTAAACCTCCTCTGCTATCTGATTCTGAAAATTTGACAGACACCCTCATACCATATCGAGAGAAAAGAGTCTATAACATTCATAAAGACACCCTTATTTAAATTTACATTTGCCATAAAATCATCTAGTACAAATTCAACCATTGTTTCTGTCCAGCAATTTGTTATATAAAGTCACCTTGCAATTGTAAGCACTACAACAGAACTGTTATTCAGAGGCACTTCTCACAGAATTCATCATTCTTAATAATGAATCACCTCATAATCTTCAATATCCAAAGAAATAGATTGAATATTTTGATATAGATTGATAAGGAAGAAGAAGAAAGACACTGTAGATAAAAATTTCATAAAATGTGGATATTTTTCAATTTTTGGATACCTGATGCTAAGTGGATATTTTTCAATTTTTGGATACCTGATGCTAAGAAAGGTAACCACAATGAAAAGAAAATCAATACAAGGTTGAAGGAACTGGTACAACAAAGAATAGAACTTATCAACCTATTGGTTAATGGCAATAACTGAGTCATGTTTACTAAATGTTAATTTGCTATCAAATCTTAAACTTGTGTGGGTTTCAGTTCCATTTAGGTTATCATCTATCCTTTCCTTCGCCTAATTGAATTATTCTATTTTTGGTATTAGTTTGAATGCTATCATTCATTGGCAATGTCCATGCACGTGTAGCATCCTGATCTTTTGCATAAGGCTACAGGATTGGCATGTCTAAAGTTATATCTTAGTTTAATACTATATAGTACACACACACACACACACACACACACACACACACACACACACACACACACACACACACAGAGTGTGCATACCATCTAATAGAAAGAACTATCAAATACAAAAGCTACATATTAAATAAAATTAGGCATAGCACAGACATATAGGTTCATAGTTAGGTACTAGGCTCTCTGCCCAAAGGCATTTATAAGCTTAGCCAAAATGTGTTGGCTTTCGCTGCCCCCTTAGATTAGTTCCCTGTGCCTTTGTCCAGCAGAGCCACTGAAGTGATCCCCGGGGTAAACTTTCTGTTTCCCATCCACTCGTCAAAGTTTCTCTTGAAGAGTGTTAGCGAGGAACTCTGCCTAATGTACATTGGAATCTTGTTCCAAAGCATGGGAAGTCTTTGTGACAGAAATCTATCCCTCCAGCATGTCCTATTTATTGTTGTGGTGAGGTTTAGATCCCTAGAGTGTGTGGCTCGAGGAGATAAGCTTTTCTTTAGGTGGAGCATGTCCATCAGTTCTGACTTGGGCATGGCCTTGTATGTCAGGCAGAGATCACCTCTGACTAGGCGGTATGCAACCGAGTACAGCTGGTGTTTCTTCAGTCAAGCTGCATAGGGCATCTGTTTGATGCCAGTGATCCTCTTGGTTAGGTACTTCTGTGGTCTTTCCAGCTGTTGCAGGTGTCTTAAGATGCATCCCAAATGGGGCATTGTACTCTATGATGGGTCTGATGAGCGATGAGTAGAGGGGCACAATGACCTCTTTTGATCTGGATGCAAACCCTTTTGTGATAAGGTGTGTTACATAGAAGGATTTTCTAACCACTTTGGCAATGTGATTATCAAAGGAGAGTTTACTATCTACTTGGGTCCCCAGATCCCTTATTACATCTTAAGTATTTAGGGGACTACCACCTATGTGGTAGTTTGTGGGTACTTTGTTTTTTTCCAAAGGGGATGACTATGCACTTTTTGGCATTTCGCTTGAGGCCATGATTTCGACACCAGGTGTCCGTCTCAGTGAAACCCTTTTGGAGGATGTCTGTGTCAGCCAAAGAGTCAATTATAGTCCCTAGTTTGCAGTCGTCTGCGAACTTGGTCAGCCATAGTCCTCCTGTGCTTGCCTGTACCTCTAAGAAGTATATGCTGAACAGGAGGGGTCCTAAGACTGAGCCCTGGAGAATGCCACTTGTAACCAGTTTAGAGTCAGACTTAGCTCCCACAACTCTTACCATGTGGGTTCTGTCTGTGAGCCAGATGGCAACCCATCTTGTGACATAAGGGTTTATGTTCAGGCTGGTGAGCTTGTCTATAATACCAGAAAGGGAATGGTGTCAAAGGCCTTTGCAAGGTCTAGGTAGGCTGTGTGTACCACCTTTCCCTCATCTATAGTCTTGCTAACTGTGTCAAAGAAGTCCACCAGGTTTAGGAAGCATGATCTGCCCTTAACAAAGCCGAACTGGGTAGGGTCCAGTGTTTGGAGGTTCCCAATGTCTCTGTTAATGAGTTCCATGATGATGCACTCCATAGCCTTGCAGACCAAGCTAGTCAGGCTTATAGGGCGATAGTTCCTGGGGTCAGTTGTGGCTCCACCTTTGTGGAGCAGAATAACAGTTGCTGTGCCCCACTCTATGGGTACGTAACCTGTGAAGAGGCTGAGTTTGAACAGTGTGTTTAGGTGAAGGGTTAGTTAGTCTTTGAGCTCATGTAGGACGTAGCCTGGGACACCGTCCGGTCCCATTGATGCTGTGTTTTTGGCTTTGGACAGGGCTGTTTTAACCTGAGTGTCTGTGATTTTAGGAGCTCTACATTCTTCTGGTATGGTTATGGGCCCTTTTGGGGGTGAAGTTTGTGCTGAACTTGTCTGCCAGGATGTTGGCAATATCAGTCGGTTCAGTGTATTTTGTACCATTCTGCACTAACTCCAAGCAGATCTGAGCATTGCCACTTAGATTCTTGACATAGCTAAAGAATGCCTTGTGGTTATCTTTGGAGTCCTTGACAATTTTTCTTTCGAAACTCGCCTTGGATGATTTTATGAGGGATCATAGTTTCTTGTTGATACTGATCAGGGATGTCTTCCCTTTTTGGAATTTTACTCTTTTCTGTACTAGTTTCCTCCTTCTATTGTATAGCTTGTTTATGGCAGGAGTCCACCAGACTGGTTTCCTTTTCTTGGAGGAGTGAGTCTTGGTTTTGCTTGGGATAGCTCGATCCATGCATTCTTGTAGGTGCCCGTAGAATGCATTAGTAAAGGATTTTGCAGCTTGGACAATGTTATCCGTTAGCATGGGGGCTTTGAAACTTTCCACCTCGGTCTTAAGTAACATGATGTTTGCTTTTGAAATGTTTTTCACGGTGGTTTCCTTGTCCGGGGGTGGGGGCAGAATGTGGATATCCAAAGTGATTTGTTTATGGTCAGATCTAACCAGTGAGGGGTTGACCTCTGGTGTGGAGCACCAGTCAGCCATGTTGGTGATGACCAGGTCCAATATGTTGTCACCTCTGGTGGGAGTGTTGACCAGTTGATCCAGGGTGTTTGACTTTATAAATTCTAGGAAATGCTGGGCAAGGGAATTAGTACTTGAGTAGTTCTCCCAATTAATGTTTGGGTAATTGAAATCACCCAATATTAGGGTGATTGGTAGGACCTTTATATTTCCCAGTGTTTCCAGAAATGTGGAATGGGGGTCCTGGGACATGGTGGGTGATGTGTAGCAAGTTATAATTTGAATTGCAGTTTTGCCCGTTGTTAGTTGCACGTGGACGATCTCTGAAGCATCGTGCTGTGCCACTAACCTGGAGGTGTGGGTATCCTTCATGAATATGGATACGCCCCCGCCTTTTGTATTTTGGTTCGGGTTCTGTGGCTGAAATGTATGGTATGAGTTGTAGCCTGGTAGTGCTGAGGTGCTCTCTGGAGCCTTAAATCAGGTTTCTGTTACTGCACATATATTGATTTTCTCCATACTGAGGAGTGCCTCGAGTGCATGCATTTTGAGGTTTAGACTTCTGGCATTGAGTAGCATTACCCTCAGTTTTTTGTTACTTGTGCTATTTATGGCAGTGGGTTTGTCTTTTGAGCCTTGCCTAAATAAGGCACTATGGGGGTGGCAAGAGCCTTGGCCAGTATTTGAAAGCCTAAGGGTGACAGGTGCAAGCCGTCTCTAGCGAAGCAACGTGGCTTGTCAAGCATGTCATCCCAGGTGGACAGACACTGGGTCCCCTTTGAATGACACCAGAAACTTAGCCAATTGTTGAAATTGATAATTTTTTCTTTATACTGTGGTATCATTCTTGGTGAGGGTAGGATACTACTCAGGGTCAGGGTCATATCGGCCTGGGCTACAGATCAGATAGCTCCTCCATGTCTCTTTTCATGTAGTCCAGGGAGGTATGGCTCAGGTCATTCACACCAACGTGGACAATGACAGAGTCGTATTTGTACTTGTTCTGGAGTGACTTGAGTGCTTGTGTTATGTGGTGGATCCTGGCATTCATTGGCTATGTCCATGCATGTGTACTGATGTCTCAGTCAGCTTTTGATCAAGTGAATAACGCATACTTCTCCTTCTTGAAAATGTGTGCATTAATACGTGACTATTCCTAGCATTAAAAGCTGCAGACATGTTCAGAAAGAAACAACATCAAATGGAAAACATGCTTCTAGTACTTGGTTAACCACATCATAGAAATAATGGCTAGTGGTCACAGTAAATCATCTTCTTTATAAAGTCATACTAATGAAAGCCTATGATGTTTACAGCTGCCAGATTTATGCCCAGTAAATCTAGGATACAATATTCAATAGCATTTCTGAAGCTGTTCAAAACACATACAAAGAAGTTCTACTACTCTTGTCTTAGAGATAAATTAGAACCTCCCTTTTAGTGGGGAATTATTAAAGACATTGAAAACAATCCATTAGGTTAGATGCAATAGGTTTTATATCCTCATTTGAAATACTACCTGGACCAACACCTTTAAAATATATTATTATTTTTTTTTAATTTGGAAGGAAACTCTTCTCGTTATTACTGGTTTGGTAGTAACTACAATGTTTTTTTTTTTTGTTTTGTTTTTTTTTTTAGAAATGAGTAATTAGAAAAGTATCTGTAGTTTCACATTTATATAGCTCAGTTAAAGCAATGTATACATTCTGTATATCAAAAAATAGGAAGTTTTCTTTTCTATCAAATATTTGTCATACACAACAGGGAACCATAGGTACCAAGATATGCTATGCATCAAAGATATGCAACCATGCACTATTTCAGGGACAAAAGAACTGTGTAGCAGTCTGCAGTCATGCACCTGAATGAAGAAAATATCATATTGGGGTTTTATATACCTTAGGCCAAATATGGCTGAAAAACTGAGGAAATGCATACTTTCTTGGCTGATGAGGACTGCAAAGGGAACTAGCTTTATTAGGTGACTTTAATCGTTCATGGTGGTCACTCATTTATCTTTCTCAATTCAGTATCACTCTTCTACCTTCTTTGATAGTCAAACCTAACTTTCACAGGTCTTCTCTCAAACAAACCATCCATCTTTTTGCTTGATGCCCTCATTTCCTCTTGCCTTCTTATCTGCCCCAAATCTTCTTCACCATATTGCTTTCTTGCACATATGCCTAAACTACTGCAATCTGTTCTTCTTGACCTTCTCTGCAATCAGAGCTACTTGGGCTTGTACTCTGATGTCCTGTTGTCTTTGTCCATCCCACAGTTTGCATACTAACAAGCATCTCAGGCATTTCTTCTCCATCACCCCTAGCTTCCTCAACTTTTCTGCCTTCACTGCCCACGTTTTTGTTCCATATAGTAGTACTGGTCTCACCTTACTTTTCAGCTTATTTGATATTTTTCTTTCATGTACTACACCTGACACATTGTGCCAATTGGCTGCAGTCCCTTTAATTCTAGCTTTGACCTCCTCATTCAGACTTCCCTTCTCCCCAAACACCCATCCCATGTACTTGAAGCTGTTAACTTGTTCTACTATTTTCCCTTCTACCTCCGTTCTAAGGCTACTTATGATTTCTCCCATTCGCTGCCATTATAACTGTCTTATCTGTACTCACTTTCATTCCATGTGCCATTAGTTTTGCATTCCATTCCTCTACCTTTTGCTGAAGTTTTTGTTCAGAATCTGTCTGTAATTCTATATTGTCTGCATACAACAGTGCTGAATCCTGATGCATGCCTAGTCCCACTGGGAACCTATCCATGAGTCCGAACACTGTTTGTACTTGGGACATTGGGTCCTTGTACATAGCCTACACTAATTTTACCAATGCTTCTGGGACTTAAAAACATCACAGGACTGCCCAAATCCACTTTCTTGAGATGTTGTCATATTCTTTCTGCAAATCTAGAATGACCAGTTGGACTCTTTCCTCATCTCTAGCTTCTTCTGAACTACCTGTCTCACTGCAAACATCAGGTTGGTTGTGCTGCATCCTGACTGATTCCAAACTGCTTATCTCCTATTTTACTTTCTACTATTCTGCATTTTCATTTATCATCTTCTCCCAAACTTTCATGCAGTGTGACAGGAGTTTGATACCTCTGTACTGCCCATAGTTGTGAAGGTCCCTTTTGTTTTTGAACACTGGCATTAGTATGCTTGTTTGCCAATAATATGGGATACATCTTTCTCTCCATACTGCTACGAGTACCCTTAGGAACCTAATTCACCCAACATCTTGATCATATTATTTATATATTGTTACCCATTTTCAGCAGATGCTCAGGGAGAAAAGCTCCAGGTTACATTAAAAAAGCATTCATCAAATACACATTACAAAAATGACTGCAAAAAACATTTAACATTACAAAAATCATAGACATATTACATTAAATATAATATAGTTATAAAACATTTTTGTTTACAATTATTACGTAGCAGAAAAAATATTTTCTATATGAAGAGTGAGTTTGAAATAAAGGAGATGTATAGGTATTAAGGATGTCTGTCGGTCCATACATAAAAACTTAAGTAAATATCACAAATGTGGTAAAACATCGAGCTACATCTGCAGTAACTTCATCTGAGCTTGCTGCTTTCCCTGACTTCATTTTTCTAGGTGCTGTTTTTACTTCCTCTAAGGTGAGCTTCTCTTCTTTCATTGTAAGCTGTGGTCTGGGAGCAGTACAGTTTCTATGGGGTTTGAAATGGCAACATTGAATCACAAGTCTGTGATCATATATTACCTCAAATCACAGTATCTGTTTTTTTAATAATTATTAATGTTTGTTTTCCTATAAAATTGACTATTCTACAGTTGGGCTCAAAAAGAAATACGTCAATGCATTTACACCTGCTGCCAGAGGAATCAGCTAAGCAGCATTTGTGTTTCATGCATTCAATACAAAATTTCATAATTTTAACAATGAGTCTCACATTTGCACACTGTTTAACTATGTGAAAACAGGGAAAGTGGTAGAAATGTGTATCTGGCAGGTGCAAACACTTTGCAAACCAGCTGCTTGGTGGTGCGGTATGCAAAGTGGACAACAGTATGTATTACTTTTGCTTACAGTTCATTTAGTGTTTATGACGAGAAACTACAAGGGATAACAGAAAAAATGAAGGCCCTATCTAAGACAATGTCACATATTTAGAATACAGCTATCTGTTACCTCCTCCCATGCACTACAACCCTATTCTTTCAGTACTTGTTCACAAATATATCATCTACACTACATAAATTATTAACAAATGTGTTATATACCATGCACATCTTTAATATGACAATACACATTCAGATTTTTTAATACTTGTAGTAATGTAGACACCTGTTTGCATATAGTATTTAATGCTTTCTCTTAAATTATACCTGCACATTGGAACACAACCACCAAATACTACAAAATGAACACTCATCAATCTGATAACATGTGGAACTTGAAATATCTTGACAGCTGAACATGCCTACCCATCCATTTCATGCAGGACTTACAACATCTTCTCTCCAACATCCAGTGCTGATATCATCCACTATAAGTTGTGCCGTGGCACTTGCATAAAGTACTGAGTTCTCTAGTCTGTGTAGTTAGATAGCTAGGGGTTTTGTTCTCACTGTAGTCAACTGGGAGGTGTGTGTGTGTGTGTGTGTGTGTGTGTGTGTGTGTGTGTGTGTGTGTGTGTGTGTGTGTGTGTGTGTGTGTGTGTGTGTGTTTCTGCACTTGCTTGACATTAGACTCAGCATTTTACAACATGTGGGGCACTGCTGTTACCATTTTCTCCTCAATAGACATTGCAGATGTCATCACCTATAAACTGTTGTCTGAAATGTTCCACAATGCTGGCTCCAATAAAGACTGTCCCTCCCTATCTAAGTACACTGACTAGAGGCCTCTGTATTTAAGGCAAGCACCACAGCTTAAGTCAGACTTGGAACATTTCAGACAACCACAAACCATAGCTCACAAAAACAAATAGTCCACAATGCTGGCTCCAATAAAGGCTGTCACTCCAAAACTATAATTTAGTACAGGAAGAGCAAATTGGTTTATAGCCTGGATTTTGTTCCTAGATGTCAAAGCTGTGTCTATGATTAATTTAAGTCTTGTAAAGTACTCCTTACTAAGTTTTATTCACATTTGTTCATGTTTTATTGTTGATTCTTCATCAATTCCCAAATATTTTATACACTCCCTTTTGCTCAAGTTCTTTTATATAACATTCTTGTCTTAAACTGATGTTTTCTTGGTGCTACAGTTTTTCTGTTTTAAAGGTTGCTTATTCACATTTATCAAGACTAAATGACATTCTTATATCATCTGAAAAAGTTTTGACAATTTGCACTTGTGCTTTCAGTTCCTCATGTGATGAGCTATACAGTTTCAAATCGTTGACAAAGAGAAAATGAGAAGTCTTTGCACTTTGTTGTTTTCATGGAGCCAAATTATAGCCATGACCTAAGCTGCTAAGTAGACAACTTAATTGATTAAGTGCAAGACAGAATAACAGTGGTGACAGAGTCACCCTGTAGTATTCCCCTTTGCATTTTTATTCCTGAAATAATAAGTTGTCCTTTATCATGGCTTAATTGCAAAGTGGTCTGCCACTGTTTCTTGGTGACTGTAATGAAATTGATCAGTGTAGGTTGTATCTTAAACATTCTTAAGCACTCTTATCTTTCAATGTGGGATAATATCAAATGTTTGTTTGTAGTTAATTGATGCCATACTTAAATTATTCCCCTTTTTACAGTACTCCACTATGATTTATTTAACAACAAATGATCCTTTGTTCCGTATGACTTTCTTTTATTGCCCTTTTGTTCTGTTCCCATAACTGAGTTTTCTTCTAAATGACTATGAATGCTGCCGGCATCAATTCCAGTGTAAAACTGCAAAAAGTGCCAAGGGACCCAAAGAACACAAGCCAAGTAACAGTAAAGGATATTTACCAAAAGAAAGGCAAATGACGGTAAGCCTCTACAGCTGAAACACAGAAATCCAGTAGTTGATGCAAAAATACTTTATTAACAAGTTATATACGGTAAGTGTTTTCGTTTAAGACTAGGTTTAAACTTCATCAGACAATTAAAATTATTACATCACCTCCTTATATACAGCCACCTTTTGTTTCATTGGACCCATATTTTGATTGGCATACATGCATACTGCCCTATTGTGATTAAAAATACACCAAAAATATATTAAACATTTCACTAAAATGCATTAAAAATGTTTTCATTAAATGTGCTTATTGTCTAGATCATGGATGATATAAATACTAAAATATATGCATATAAATGGTAATGTAAATATTTAAATATATAAAAATCATATAATATAACAAAATTCATCAATTATAGCCCCATCAACTAATTTTCTTCCTTTGTAAAGCTTTCAATTTTAAAACTGGTGCTATAGAGCTACGCTCATTAATTCCAGGCAAATTGTCTGCCTGTACTCTAATTTGCCATTTTAATTCTTTAAGCTCTAATTGCACTTCCCATGGTTTATTGTCTTTGATATCTACATAATCAATAACCATAAAAGAAAATTGGTCATCATTATATTCATAAATATGCTTCGCTAAAGCATTATTTGGTTTATTTTTCTTTATGGCATATTCATGTTCATATATTTTTTGAGACAGACGTCTCTCAGTTTTCCCAATGTAAAAAGCTGGACATGAATTGCACATTGCTAAATAGACCACTGCTTTTGAATTACAGTTATATTTACCTTTCAAGCAAAACATTGTGTTTCTAAGATGAAAGTTGTCACCAATTTTTTCTTTATGGCACCAGTGACATGCCCCACATCTTGTTATGTCTATATTAACCTGGGCAGGCATCTGAGTCACTTGTTTAAAATTTCTTTCAAACTCTTGCCTTTTCTATAAACTATGTTTAGTTTTTCATTCATATGACTTCTAATATAAGGGTCATCTAACAAGATAGCCCAATATTTTACAAATACATCCCTTATTATGTTGTGATCTTGACATTAAGTAATAACCAGGGATTTAGAGAAATCATAATTATTATATGGTACACAATTATGCTCATGCTGTAAACTTGTTACACTATTATTATTAGGATTGTTAGCATCACAAAAGTTCTTCGGCCTATCTAGAATAGGTTTAAAATGGCCATTCAGTCACTTAGTAGTTGCTTCTTGAATCAATGCATCTACTAAACCATTAGGATATTCTCTATTAATAAACATAGTGCACAAAAAATTACATTCATCCATAAATTCTTCAAAGTTAGTCACCATCCGGGCTGCCCTAATAAGTTGTGCTTTGGCAACAGATTTTGTTTGGTGCTCCGGATGTGAACTACTGTAATGCAAAAAGCAATTTGAGCAAGTTTCTTTTCTATGTATGACAGCTGTATACATTTCATTGACTATGTCTTTAACAAGATGAACATCCAAATAATTCATATATTCCACATTAATATCCCAAGTAAACTGTAAATTTCCATTGTACCATTTATGTATATGAGAAATTCATTTACTATTTCTTGTGCTCCATTCCATATGATACTGATATCATCTTGAAATCTATTGTAAGACTTTAGAAATTCATTATACTTAGAATTAAATATAAAATTCCTCTCCCAATAAGCCATCACCAAGTTTGCGTATGCCCCCCCCCAACAAGGTGACCCCATAGAAATGCCTTTTTTCTGTAAGAAATATTTCTTATCAAAAGTTAGAAAATTATTACTTAACACCATTTCTAATAATTCCATTATAAGATTGACTGCATCATGTGCAACGTTATGATGGATGAGCATTTCATTAACCCATTCTAACTCTGTGGTTTGTGGAATTACAGTATAGAGGTCACATACATCTATTGTCACCAAAGTACCATTCTGGTCAAATTGGACATCATTCATATGTTTTAAAAATGTCCAAGAATCTTTTCAGATTTGTACTTTTTTCACCAGAATGTTCTTGAGTACATGGTCTATATATTTGGGCACATGCAGAAGTAATAGAATCCCTACCATCCACTAACAGGCACATTGGGGGGGTCATTAACGCTCTTGTGCATTTTAGGACGTCCAAAAAAAAAACAGAATTCTAGGAGAGGTTATATTTAAATAATGATATAAATCTAAGTTGATTCATCTTTCAAGAAAGATGTCATTTAATTGACCATACATTTACCTATAGGCCCCATTCAATTCATTAAGTGACACTTCTACATAAGTGTCAGTGTTCAAGATGTTATTAAGTTTCATATTGTAAATGTGTTGACTCATGATTACTGCCCCTCCTCCTTTATCAGGTCTCATAATTCTTACATTATCATTTTTTAGTGTATTTAAAATGGTTTGTTCATTTTTATTTAAATTGGATTTGCAATTTGCTCTTCTATTTAATCTTTTTAAGCACTTTAACTCATGCTCACATATTTTTTCATAAATGATTAGTCTAGGATGCAGGGGGTGTTATATATACTGCTAATAATGTATTTACTTCTTTCATTATCTATATTGTTTTGATACAGCAAACTGAATTTCATTTTCCTTAGAAACATTTTCAGGTCAATCATAATGTTAGTAAAATCAAAAGGACTTGCTGGTACCAATGTTGTAGCTTTAGCTAATAAATCAGCAACTGGTTGTCAATATACACATCTGAAAAATTATTTTTTTAGAGCAAAACATCTGGACAAAGCCTAAAATGATGAGGGACAAATAGGGACAGATTTTAAATACTGCTCTTACAAACTTAGAAAGTTGATAGAATAATAGGTTTTGCATTAGCATGAATTCTTTGAAGAATGTGGAGTCTTAAACTCAAATTTTTGACATTATTTAATGACTTCAATCCTCAACTATTTGCCAGAAAAGTACAGATTTTAGGGGGAAAACACCAAAAATATGAAGCAAACATCTGGACATTCAGTCACAGACACACACACACACACACACACACACACACACACACACACACACACACACACACACACACACACACACACACAGTCACTTCCTCATTCATACCTGCATTCACTCACACATCGCTCTCTCTCTCTCTCTCCCCCGATCAAACACACACACAGTCCCTTCCTCATCCATATGTGCATTCACTCACACATCTCTCTCTCTCCCGATCAAATACACACACAGTCACTTCCTCATTCATACCTGCATTCACTCACACATCGCTCTCACTCTCTCCCGATTAAACACACACACAGTCACTTCCTCATTCATACGTGCATTCGCTCACAAATCTCTCTCTCTCCCCTGATCAAACACACACACAGTCACTTCCTCATTTATGCCGGCATTCATTCACACATTGCTCTCACTGTCTGTCACACCCACATGTGACACACCCACTTACGCATTAATTCACACATCACTCTTACTCTCCCGATCTCACACCCATATGCCACACACCCACTTATGCATTCATTCATACATCCCTCTCACTCTCCAGATCTCCCACATGCACACAGACTCTTTTGCTTTCATGCACGCATTCACTCACACATGCAGACAGACACACACACACACACTCATACAGGCATCCACTTACCTGGCAAATCAGCTGCTATGCTTTGCAGCTCCCTAGGGTGCCGAGGCGCACAGTTTGGGAACCCGTGTTATAGAGTGTGTTTATTGCTGCTGTTCACAAGACAGGTTTACTCTTCCTTGAGGAAGATGATTTGGTTCTGTCAGGTATTGCTGAGTCCATACAGCTTTGTAGGTGCTCATATAGTTTTTTTGTGTAGGTTTGGACATTAGTGCTAGTTCTGACTGAAGGGAAGCATGGTAGCATGACTTAGAACATAAACTTACCCAACACAGTTGGATACACACGTCAACACACCCTGTGGACTATGTTCCAGTAGAAGGGTGTACATCAGCATGCATCCATCTGAGTGGGGGAAACACCTGATGCATGCATGTATAGATGCATCCTAACTCTCCTCATTTGTGAGGTAGACCAACATGTCATCGTTAACCTTTTTTAAATAGACACTAGCAATATTCCAGCTGTGTGCAACAGACATGTGTGAGTTACTAATCCTACATACATGTCTGTTACATCTGTTAGATTTCTGCTAAGAGGTCATCAAGGGCATGCATGATGACAACACTATCATCCTGTGGAACCTGACCAGGCCAAGGAATTTGACACAAATCCACACTGAGATATTCACTCAACACTGTCAGACGTGGCCATGAATACCTACATCACCAAGTGCGTAGACCACTGGATCACACATGTGGCATCTAAATATGTTGAAATGTGTGAAGTGACCTACATCTCAGCACCAGTGATCAAGTTTGTATATCATTGCTGTCTGCTAGGCCCTTTCCTTTCCATTATTAAAGTCACAGACATCAAGAATGACACATATACATACTGTCTCCAAAGAGATCTCTAGAGGACAACAGATTGTGGGCAATCATTGACTCCAACTGTTATATTATTATAATACAGATATATATCAATTATATTATTATAATACAGACATATCAATACACACTAAAGATTGCTGCCACGGCCATGACAACACATGAGATGAAACAAAAACATGCAGAGATTTGTTAGGTTATGAAAACAAATGCACAACCCAAGGATAATGTAGACCTCACACCCTATAAGCAGACCAATTGGTATGTGACCTGTGTCCTGGGGTATTTGGAACGTCCACCAGCATGTGGCTACAGTGATGACTACTCCCTTGTATGTAGCACAACTACTGAGTATGCGCAGGACATCCACATCAAGGGTCATAATACCTTCATTGTTTATACCCTTCATCACACCAATTTTTTATACCCTTCATCACACCAATAACTGAGTGCAATGCGCCCTTCTTCATGTACCTGTCTACATATCTTCCAGTGATGTGTAACTGAAGTTTACCACCTTTGCCACAGTGAGCTGTCACCCATGTTATTGTCCATACCTAGGTATTCTGTATTATTTTTGTTGCATAAATATGATGATGTGGTACCCCCAGCAAGATGTTTTACCAGATTCATGTGTAATACTTGTTCTGGTGATGCACACAGTACATACATAGCTGTTTGACAACACTGATGGCATGGGTTACATTTGTGACATGTGAACTATGCTATATATTATATATATATATATATATATATATATATATATATATATATATATCGATATATACATATATATATATATATATATATATATATATATATATATATATATATATATATATATATAAATACACACATATATATATATATATATATAGGTTATGCACACCAGTCAACTAGTCTGTAGTGATCATAATGCCACATCTAGGTATAGCAGTGTCCCTCCTAACACCCTCATAGATTGCTGACTTGTCATAATAGTTGTACAAGTATGTTCACGCAGAACCATCTATGATCACTCAGAATCACATATGTTGTATCAGAGACATGCAATTACTGGCGGTATTATTCTGATATTGTCCATGATTGTGCGTGCTTTTATTACTGTAGTCCATGAGCCTGTAACTGTGTCCCACTTGTTTGAGACCTCTGCTGGCATTACAGTCATATTCAGGCAAATCAGTTTGCACGGCTTCACAATATACACCCTACTCCAATTGTATATAACATCCCTGATAGATGTCCTCGTCATTGTTCATGCCAGGATTCTTATTTCACAAAGACGTCTTCTGCATTGTTATGTCACCTTGTTTGACAGTCACATAACATACATTTTCACTGTGCATTCCTTACTGTACCATGTTGATATGTGATTAGTGTTCCTGCTATAACTGTCTTCCATTTACATGCCATCCTCTGCTGTAATTTAGGTTGTTTCACCTGTAATCTATGTGTGCCCATTCAATACACATACAATTCCCCTGACTGTTTATTTTAAATGGCAGTCCATGTACCCTTACAGGTCATTTACACAACTTGTACAGAATGCCTGGAATGGGATGTCACAATACTCTGCACTGTATACATTGCCCTGTACTGTGTTTGGACCATATGCATTATTACATGATAAACCATGGTAATCATTGTGGCATTCTGTGCAGTCCCACTAACCTTGCTTGCTCTGAGGTAAACAAGTTTGCTATTCATGTTGCTTTACGTGGTTTCCTGACCAGCCCAGCCACAAAACTATGCTTCTTTACGTTTAAATGTGGTGCAAGGCATGAGTATCTAATTAGTGCTACTGCTCACTGCACAAACATATAAACTGTGTGTAGGCTTCACACCAAGCCTACATGGAGTTTATTAAATCCCATTGAATGATTATAATCCTTATATGGAGTTATACACTTCTAGACTATCCCCTGAAAAATTGCCTGAGGCTTACGGGAACCATGCAAAGAATACATTTGAAATAATACTGATAAAGATTTTCTGCTTTGGATTATTTGATTTCATTATGGCTTATATTTTTAAATAAATCCGCAGCAATACTTTGCCTTGCAGTACTGCTTAAATAACTATTTTGAAGTTATGCATTACTTGTTATGCATTTTTTAATGAATTAAACAAACTGAAAATTCCCTGTTATATACTGTGCCTTTTATTATTTAATCTCAATTTAAACTATCTAAACTTTAAATTTCTGACATTTACTTTAAGTTGATTCAGAAAAGTCATCCATTTGGCTGTCATGTGAATAATAAGGAGGTTTCTAAACACAGGTTTTTTATGGTAAATCATAAAGTGACATAAGCACAGCCCTCTCTCACTGAGCATGTGGTGATCCCCAGCAACCCAATACCACTCTTGAATCAGATCGAGTGTGTCAACTTGGCAATTTAGAGCATATCAATGAAAAAAAGTTTATCTTATTGTTAAACAGCTTTACCATCTTATATGGAAAATGGAGTCGTACAGAACAACTACATCAGCTTTGTGCAAATTATTCTTATGTATATAAAGAACACCACCAGTGGATGATATACTAATATTCTTATTCATTATCGAGACATGGCTAAAGCCTAGTACCCAAAATGAAGAAATTCTCCCACCAGGATATAATATCCTAAGACTGGATAGAGTGGGCAAAAAGGGAGGTGGAGTTGTTATCCTCTACAAAAATACCATCAACATCAAACCTCTACAAATCCCCATACCTAAATTTCAAAATGCTGAAACCTTAGGGTCAACCCTAAGCATAAATGACACAAAAACTATCATCATTATCTGTTGTTATATTCCCCCAGGTAATAACTCTCCCATCATTGAAGAAATGTTACAATGGGCCACAGATGATCTCCCCCAAGAAACCATCTTACTAGGTGACCTGAACACTGTTTGGTCAGCCTGTACCTCTAACAACCCCACTAACCATATTAATCTTTACAGTTTTACCCAACTTATCCAAGAACCCACTAGAATCAACAAAAAACCCACAAACAGTCTATTCTAGATTGGACAATAGTTAACTGCCCCAAACAAAACTATTAGACAGGATGCCTTTCTGATGGTCTTAGTGACCATCTTCTCACCTTCCTCCTGTGGAAATGTACCAACATAGCCAAACCTATTGTTTTTAGACAAGTCAGAGATGATCGTAAACTAAATATACAAGAACTAAACAGTATTCTAAAACATAGTAACTGGAAACCACTACAAACCCTAAATCTAGACCAAGCCATTGACTACTTCAACAATATTCTCATAAATATCCTTGATAGACCCGCACCAATTAGGAAAATAAGAGCCAAGTCAAACTATGCACCATGGCTAACTAGGGAAATTAGAGCCCTTCTAAAGTCAAGGGATAAGGCTTGGAGAATTTGGAAGAAATACAATACTAGCCTAGCGAAACTAAGTTACCTACAACTTAGAAATCAGGCCAAGAGATAAGCTAAACTCGATAGACAAAATTACTTCCTCAATATCCAAAACAAACATTCAAAAGATCCCCAAAAGTTTTGGCATGCCATTAACTCTCCCCGAAAACCAGGCAAAATTACCATGCCCACTCCTAACTCCACAAATGACAAAAAGGACATTGCCTCCCAATTCAATCACCACTTCATAGAATCCATCTTAACAATATCATCCCAACTATCGAAAAACAGCCCTACATATAACCCAAACAAATGCCCTGACAACATCCCATCCTTTACACTCTCACGTGTTCCCACCTCAACAAGTAAAAAACACCTCCTAAAACTGAAACCTACCACCCTTGCCACTGACAATCTACCAGCCAACTTCCTAAAAATAGCTGCTGAATCCTTATCCTACCCTATTTCTATTCTTATCAATCGTTCCATACAAGAAGCATATGTCCCACAGCTATGGAAGGTATCATACATTATTCCACTACATAAAGGCAGAAACTCTTATGAATACTCAAATTATTGCCCCATTGCCATTCTATCCCCTTATGTAAAATACTAGAGAAATGTATACATTCTCAGGTAACACAATTCCAAAACTCACACCGTCTCCTCTCCTCCACAGAGCATGGCTTCTGACAAAACCATAGCACAACCACCACTCTGCTCTCTTTTACCAGTCTGATCAACCAACATAGAAATAATAATAACTTTATATCTGCAATATTTCTAGACCTCTCCAAAGCATTTGGCATGGTTTCACATTCCTTACAACTAGACACCCTGACACCCCTATCCTTTGCCCCTTCTGCTATAGCCTGGTTTAAAAGCTATCTGTCAAATAGGCAACAATCTGTCCAATGGCAAAGTGTACTATCCCCCTTACTCCCAACTACCATAGGTGTACCACAAGGCTCCATATTAGGCCCACTTTTTTTCTCCATATTTACCAATAATCTCCATAATAGCTCACAGAATGCTTCACTTATACAGTACGCTGATGATTAAACTCTTATCTGCTCAGCTCCATCACTTCCCACCCTACAACTCACCTAGGAATACTTTAGCTCTGTGGAAAGTTGGATCACTCAGATCCAACTTATCCTAAACCCTAATAAAACCAAATTACTACTTTTCACCCACAACAAAACCATTTCCATCCCTCTATTCTTCACTATTTCCTCCAAAAATGGCACTATTATCTCTCCTTCTGACCATACTAAACTCCTAGGCATTAAAATTGATAAAAATCTACACTTTGACGTCCACATTTCACAAACTATCAAAAATGTCCATAAAAAATGGGGACACTATATAGGCACAGGAAATCCCTCTCAAAACAAGCACGGATTACCCTAGCCCAAACTCACCTCTTGTCTACCCTAATGTATGCTGCTCCAATTCTTACCCAGCTTAGAAAACTTGACCTTTCCAGACTCTAATCATGTTATAATAAAATCGCCAAGTTTGCAAACAACTCCGCCTTTAGAACCCACCATTGCCAGACTCTAAGGGAACTGCAATGGCTGTAACTACCCCAGCTACTAACCTATCACCAATTAGTCATTGCCTACAATGTGATAACAAATCCGGAAAAAAAACTTGCACTAGGCCAACTTCTCACCCACTATAATAGAAATCATCCTCTCCGATCTTCCGACAATCCCCTCCTCTATAAACTCTAGGGCTAACAATACTGCAGGAAAAGCACTGTTCTCCCACTCCATAGCTAGAACCTGGAATAATCTCCCTCCTGCTCCAATTTTTGCCCCTACCTGTTGTCACTTTAAAAATTTACTTAGAACACACAAAGAAAAAGTGGCTATGCCCATGTATTACGTAAGTCCTCAAATGATTCCACTTATATACCTCACTTCCTAATATACTTACTGTAATATATATTACAGTCTAGGTCTTCTCCTAATGCAAACTGAATTTGTATACTTATTCTGTTATTAACTATGTATAACTATTTTTTCCTCTACATATAGGTCTTGTTATGTCTTCTGCTGTATACTGTATTTTAACATATTGTTTGAAAATTCTCTGTATACTGTATTTTAACATATTGTATAAAATTTTACTTACTGTGGAGTTTTTTTCCCCGGGCCTCCGCCGAAAATGGAACTGTGTCCAGTTGGACCATCCCAGTTAACAAATGTAAAATAAAATAAAAATAAAAAATAAAAATAAATGAGCAATGCTGAGGTAAACACAGGGCTCAGTGTTACATATTTTCTTTTGCAATCACACAAATGAGTCCCGAGCATGAACCCTTGAATTTAAGAGTTAATAGTTTGTGCTCCGTAAGGAACAGCTGATGCTAAATAACAACGAATTTACAGAACTGCTTTTTTCCATTTTCACTTGTGTTTTGTTTGTTTTGTTATAACTACCCCTTACAGGCATGTACAAAGGTTCTTTAATCAAGTCAAAATATTTAGAAGTCATTTGCTTTTATTAAAATGTGTTTGTAAACCAGAAGGATGTCAATTTCATACCAATATTTTGGGAAGATTGGGGATTTTTGTCTGACTTCAGTGTTCCAATATATTAGTTAATCTTAAAACTTTTCCAAGATATGTTAAAAAAGGCTCAGAACATGAATCTGCCAAATACAAGTTATTACTTTAGTTAAACTCCATAAAGCAGTGAGTTATTTATTTGACTTAACTGTGAGAAATCTGCAAAGGCAGATCAGAAATTAGGCCTTGACTTTGGTTAGCCTGACTTCTACTAGTATCTATAAAGCATGGTAAAACACTTTAAACCATGTGTATTTGTATGTGTATTTACATTAGTGAATCTTTATATACAAGCTAACCAAGAGGTGGAAATGAAAACAGGTATGAATCCACTCTTAATAAAAATAAATAAAAGTCATGAAATAACCAATGCATAAAAACTGCTGTGAATGAATACAGATTGGTTTAATCTGTGTTTCTATTAATGCAGTGCTGAAAGCTAAACCCAAGCATCTCTATGTTGTTATGTCTGTGCGTGCTTGTCTCTCTACCATGCAGCTGCTATACAAGTAACACAGTCTTTCACACAAAGAAGGGCACATGTGTGCTAGTGAATGTGGAGCATGAAATGCTTTATAGATCGGATGCTTACTTTCTTGAATTGCTAGGTATTATGTTGACCATTTTTGAGTATCATATTTTTTGTCAGCCTGTAGCAGAAGAATTAACTATAATATTCAACTTCCCAAATATAAAGCTTGTTGTGACAAAACTGTTTTTTTAAATTGGCCATATGATAAAATTATATGGCATACAGGTTTGAGCATATAACCTGAATGAACTTGCTGTTAAATGTTACCACTGGGACAAAAGTCAGACAGACATGAAGAATAGGATCTTTGGTGCAGGGCATGTGTCATATCCTAGATATTCATTTTGGTCTTCAGTCTACAGAAAAGCATATTCTATAACTCAAGCTCCCAAATGGCAATTGTTTTAGGTTTACAGAATAATGTACATTTAGAGTAATGATAATGCTTTAAAAGGTTTACTATCAAAATGTAGAAAATCAAAACAATGTTCTACTTTTTGATCAAATTCGTTATCGGAATTTGGTAATACAGAATTACCAAAATGTCAGAAATGGTAACCACAGAATTGAGATTCGAGCACAGGAAGTTCCAATGTTGAAATTCTGTGTTACTGGTAACATCTTTGCAGGGGGGGCAAGCCCCCCATGACCCCCTTCATATTACATATTCCAACTTCAAGATTGCACTACAGTGAGGAAAAGGGTAAATTTCCCGATCCCCACTGTAGTGCGATCTGTTATCAGAACGTTGATCCCACATTAGCGAATGCACACAACCATTCGCTAAAGAGGATTTGAACATTTCTGGATCAGCATTACAGAAACTGGAAAACATGCATTCGGCCATCCCAGTTTCCCATAAGTGCCGTTCCACATTTTGACAGTAAACCATTTTAAAATCTACAATGGCATTCTAAGGAAGTTTCTGAAACATTGATGATCACATCAGACCAAATGCCTGCTCAAAATATACAAAAAGTCAAGGAGCATATAACAGAGAATGTTACAGTATGAACACCATGATTTTATTCTTTCTTTGGAAAATAAAGGGTAGAACTAATTATTCTTAATTGTGATTTATTCCATCTTTGTTTAACATTTCTTCACACAGATTTCAAATGACATATTCGGCATGACAGTTTGCATAAAGCCAATGAATCAGAGATTTATGATTTGCATCAGTTTTTACTGACTTCATATAGTAAAATATATTCCTTTCGAGTCAGTGGCAAAACAAAGGCCTGATATCTTTACAATCCATTTCTTCCTATATAGTATACCTATGGCCATGTAAATATGTTTGCTGTAGTGTCTGCTAGGTATTACATTCAATTCTAAATTTCTGACAGATATCACCTATGACTTTTTTTTTGCATGGTTTAAAAGAATATAGCCAAAATGATAAATGATGAAAAATTTTCCTCCAACCTTAAATATAAATGTTGCCATGATGACAACATTTATTATATCAAATCAACACCCATTTTTACTATATCATAGCTGTATGCACAGGCTGGTAATGACTCATATTTGTATGTTGCTGTACAGAGAAGAATATCTGGTGAGATGACTTCTTACAACTTACTTATTTTACCTACAGTTATGATGTATCACTTTAATAATTAACCTACAGTTACTAGCAGCAATGCAAGTAAATAGCAAACCAAAAATAGTATGGATAGATTGGATTTTGGAGTATTCCTTGAGGGCAAAAGAAAGCATTTTAAAAAGCCAACAGCGTGTGTGTGTGTGTTTTAATTTATATACATGCAGATTTTATATATAATTATATATATATAAATTACAGATATACAGAGAAAAGGGATTTCACGTGCATACATAAATTCATGACGCAATGCATCCCTGCTTATTTTTTTTTTCTGTTTTTCTTTTTGTCATTTTAAGTACACTGCACTTTGATAAAGGGCTTTTTCTTGAAGTGTTGATAATTTTCTTTATTGCAAAGTTTAACAATTATTTATTTATTCATTAATACTTGTGTTCATGGTATTGTGCTGGGACCTACTTTAGAAAGTGCCATAATGCCAAGACTGAATGGCTAAAAAAAATAGGCTTACATACAAGTCTGAGGTGGCCATTTCTCAAAATATTCCCTTTTCTCTGAGGTATGGTGATTTTAGAAATAATATATTTAAGTTCAGGATAGGGGATGCCAGAGGCTTTGCCCACCTGCAAAAAAATTGTTTAAAGGAGAAGAGAGATGTTCAATATTCCCTCTTCTGCATTTTCTGTGTTTTGGGGGCATATAGTTGCTATTGTATTTATTTTCCTTTATGGAAATACTACATACAGTTGAAAGTAGCATTTCAATTTTAAAAGAATGAAACCTTGCTAAACTAGCAGGACACTGGAGTTGGTTATTCAAACTGAGTGCAAGAGGTGAAGACCCTCACAAATGTATAGTGGGAGCATATACAGTCTCTATAGTTACTTCCAAGAAACTTTAATGAACTGCAATTTTTAATGTGGAGTCATATAACCTGCATGACAGGAAACAATTGGTTCCGAGCTGAAATTGTACTGAAAAGTTCTTAGATGTCCTTACAAAGCAGACAACAGCATTGACGCAGAAGAAGCTACTTTGAGCAGAAAAAGAAATGGATTTTAACTGGAAGCTTCACTTACACTCGCGACTGGCAAAGGTTGTTTCATTGGATGATACCAATTTTTAAACACTGAACCCAGCTTACCTATTTGGACCTGAAAAAGGCTTGAAAAAGCTGAAAGTGCTTGTCCGTTGTTTACATCAGAAGGGTTCTTCACTTTTATATTTGTTTTTTCTGTTTTTATGACATCCACATGTTTTAAAGCTGTGGAATTACAATGCCACTTGACTTTTACAACAGCAAAGCTCTATATTCCATACATTGTGGATTCAATATGGTAAAAGCCTGTCATTGAAGCTGTTGTTTTGAAGCTGTCTTTTCACCATTTTGGTTGTTTAGCAAGTTTTGAATACTCAGATGAAATACTAATACATGTGGTGCAACGCTCTTCCAATATTTACAGGATAATAAGAATCAGAGTAGCACAAGAGAGTTTATTACAGAATAACTTTATACTAACAGCTGAGGAAAGCAAAAAGAGATGATGTACAACATAATCCAGTAGCAAATAAAATGTTAGGGATTTTATATGAACTGGTCCAGATCACAAGGGAAGGATGACCATAATATATATATTATACATAAATACATATATAAATAGTACACGCATATATATATATATATATATATATATTTATAAATATATATATATCAGATGCTAAATGGCTGCTAACTCAGTCGCCTACCCAATCAGCATCCTTATAAATAGGTCTTTGTCTGAATCAGAAGTGCCTACCATATGGAAACAATCTCACATCACCCCCATCGACAAAGGAGGCAACTCTTTGGATCCATCCATTTTCTGTCCTATATCCATCTTGTCACTCATATCCAAAATTATCAAGAGAGGTATCCATCAGCAGGTAATGCAATATCTATTGTAAAACAACCTTTTAACCAAAACCTAGCATGGCTTCCGACCCAGCCACAGCACAGCTACAGCCCTATTATCTTTTACAGACACAGTGAACAAGGCCAGAGAGGCAGGATGCTATACAGTCTCAGTATTCCTTGATCTCTCCAAGGCCTTTGACACAGTGTCTCACCCCTTACTTTTGAACACAATGTCTAACTTAGGCTTCTCACATAACACAGTAAAATGGTTTCAGAGCTACCTCAAGGATCATAAAGAAGCAGTGAAATGGTCCAATAAACTCTCACCCTTTCTCCACAACCTTACTGGAATCCATCAAGGCTCAATCCTAGGACCCCTACTCTTTAAAATTTTCAGAAACAACCTTCACACTGCCTCTCACCCTAGGACCCTCATTCAATATGCTGATAATTCCACCATAATCTGTAATGCTCAATCACTACCAAACCTACTTTCAAAAACTCGACAGCCCTTCAATGCAGTCGAATCCTGGCTAAGAAATGCCTAACTCTTTCTTAATCCAAAGAAGATAAAGCTAGTACTCTTTTCATCCCCAAAACCTCTCCCATGTCACTGATCATTTCAACATCCCTGGATCTGACAACACTGTCACAGAAATAGTGCAGGAAACCAAACTTCTAGGCATTATCATTGACAATAAACTTTCATTTTGCCCCCATATACAACAAAATATAAAGAAAACTCATCAAAAACTGGGACTCATACAGAAACAAACATTTCTTTACTGCAGCAATCAAAACTACCCTTGCAAAAACATTTTTATTTCCCTCCCTTCTTTATGGGGCCCCTATCCTAACCAACTTACAAACTTCTACCCTAAGCAATATGGAGCAGTGCTACAACAAAGTTGCAGTTTGCCACAAATGCTAAATATCACACACACCACTGATAACCACTCCTAGAATTAAACTGGCTTGAATTCCTCCACCAACTTGCCTTTATTCAGCTATCCACCTTGCACAACCTTATTTTCAAGCCTACTGCCTGCCCTGCACTAATCAATCAGTCACACCTTACACACCAAATCAATCCCTACAATCACAAGACAAACATTTCTTAGCTATCTCAAAACCCACAAGAAAACCAGGTCACTCTCTGTATTCATACTCTGTCTCTATACTTTGGAATTCACTACCTCTAGCGACCAGGTCTATGCCTGGCCTAACACATTTCAAAGCCTCTTTAAAAAAATCATCTCAAAAATACATGGCTCTGCTCCTGCATAAAGCCTGCCTAATGCTCAGGTCTTCTTCTTCTGTCACATTTCAATCCCTCACAGACTGCAAGATCCTAAAGCTCTTCTAACTCCTTCTCTGCTTCTATACCATATCCTTAAGCTACTGCTCAGGCTGTATTGCTTCTATTCTTCTTAACTCTCTCTCACTATCTATCTGCATCACTATCTTTCTGGCTACTATTTTTCTAACTGAAACTAGCATTCTATTTTTCATGTAGTATAACAGTCAGTGTCACACCTTGCACTACTTACGTACAATTTTTTGACACATCATGTATGGTGAAAGTGACTATTATGGTCTATAGTGTTTTAACTCTATAGAATTGTCTAGGTGTGTAATATATTGCAGCATCTTGTAACATAGTTTGTTCTTTCAACTTATTTTTGTATAGTATTACTAATGTAATTTGTATTGGATTGGATTATACTGCATTTGTATTGACTGTGTGTGGAGCTTTTCTTCCTGGGCCTCTACTGAAAATAGGTTCTGTAGACCCAGTCAGACCATCTCGGTAAACAAATGTCAAATAAATAAATAAATAGATAAGAGAGATATGTATGTGTACATAGACATAGACACACACACATGCACACACCACACACATACACACACACACACACACACACACACACACACACACACACACTTGTATAATAAAGAGTCCCAAAAAAAATCTACTCGGACACATATGGAGAACTCGCAAAGTTCCATAAAGATAGTGGCCTGAAGTCTGCCTCAAACTGGCTGTGAAAAGACACTTGCTTATGCTAATTTCTCTGTGCAAAATTTATTATGAGATTTACTTTGAAATGCATACAACATTCATGCCAAGATGAGCTTGCATCAGCAAGTCGGAATTTATCACTTCAGTAAGTCAGCAATTTATTCAGCTTACACAGTATTCACAGCAGTAATGAAAATAACCTGCATCTATTCCTGTAGTTTAAAATCACTAGGACTTAATTTTGTCTAGCAGAAGCCTCTAGAACTACAGGCAGGAGCACAGCAGGGGAAGGAAATGACAAGAGGAACACAGAGCTTAGGATCTGGACTGGACATGCAGAAGTAACTACTCTAACCTGATAAGGATAGTGTACAAGTAGCCAGAACTTGTTTACTCTCTCTTGTTTGGCTATGAGGACTGAGGAAAAGAAGTACATCTATCAGGTTGCTATGGACGCACCCATGCTTCTAGTATTTTCCCACATAGGCTCAAGTGTCTGAAATATAAGATGTCCAGGAAGTAATCTTCCACATATGTAACAGAATGCAGAGTGCTAATTTTCTAAGTTTTTGCAAACCATTGAGTAACTTACAATATTATTGTTCAAGTGTTAATGTACTTCTTGCTCTGTAAGAGTGAGTGACCTTTATAGGAACCTGTGCTGTTAAATCAGTCTTCTGTAGGCCTTTAGAGCAACTGTACGCTGATAAGGATACTGCATTATAGGGAAATTTCAATGTTATACATTACATAAAATATGTATAATGTTCTGGAAATGTACCTGTAGTACATCATGTGGTTCACCTCATTTGATTTCTGACTGCAGGTTCATTCTTTTACCTACACTTTTGTTTAAAATACCTGTATGCCACCTTCATACAGATTATGCAATCTCTGCAGTCTTTACCCTGCCATCCTCTCTACCAAGCCATTTCATGCTCTTTCAACCTTTGAATATGATGTCTTATTTATGACCTTAAAAGTGTCAGTGTAAGCTGCTCATCAAAGCCTAGGGTCTTGTACTTCTGTCGCATGGAAACAGATTTACCATTCAACTATGTAT
This sequence comes from Protopterus annectens, assembly GCF_019279795.1. Classification (NCBI taxonomy): domain Eukaryota; kingdom Metazoa; phylum Chordata; order Ceratodontiformes; family Protopteridae; genus Protopterus; species Protopterus annectens. The sequence continues at coordinate 821,287,520 of NC_056741.1, read as the reverse complement.
TACAGGGAAGCACTAATTAGCACATGCAGTGGCCATGTCAGGGATTCAAAGACCATATTGATGCACATGCAGTAGCCATGGAGGTGTTTCTAAGACAATATTGATGCACATGCAGTGGCCATGGGGGTGATTCTAAGACAATATTGATGCACATGCAGTGGCCATGGGGTGATTCTAAGGTAATATTGATGCACATGCAATGGCCATGGGGGTGATTCTAAGACAATATTGATGCACATGCAGTGGCCATGGAGGTGATTCTAAGACAATATTGATGCACATGCAGTAGCCATGGAGGTGTTTCTAAGACAATATTGATGCACATGCAGTGGCCATGGGGGTGATTCTAAGACAATATTGATGCACATGCAGTGGCCATGGGGGTGATTCTAAGGTAATATTGATGCACATGCAATGGCCATGGGGGTGATTCTAAGACAATATTGATGCACATGCAGTAGCCATGGAGGTGTTTCTAAGACAATATTGATGCACATGCAGTGGCCATGGGGGTGATTCTAAGACAATATTGATGCACATGCAGTGGCCATGGGGGTGATTCTAAGGTAATATTGATGCACATGCAGTGGCCATGGGGGTGATTCTAAGACAATATTGATGCACATGTAGTAGCCATGGGGGTGATTTTAAGACAATATTGATGCATGTCTCACTCTGCAAGCAGTATCAGCCAAAGATGTCATTGGCCTCATACAATGAACTCCATGACTATTAGTGCTGTGCAGGCACAAGGTTTATCTATGAATCCCAGCCCTCATGTATCCTTGAAAATGAAAGTGTAAGCTGTTCTGTGCAGTGAAAATCTTGCCTTTCTTTTCTCCTGAAACAGATTCTCCTGAAATAGTCACCATTCAAAGTTGTTGTCTCTATAAAGTATATACAGGACCTGTCCATTTCCCCACGACTGTAAGCCAAACTATACTCTTACGATCTATAATTACTAGAGCTTTTCTTCCAGAATACTGCCCTCATTAATGCATCAATGGTTTAAAGGTTCTGACTCTACATAACCGCTGACAGTATTGCATATGGAATCTTAAAAGCAAATAATGATATGGTTTGCTTATTATATTGTACAACGGCGTTATGATACAGTTCATTTTATTAGAAATTATAAAGCTGGCTGAAGTTGCTTTCTTTTAAAGTGAACGGTAAGTAGTAGTACCTTCATTTAACACATGCAGATCATTTATTACCACACCATGGCAAGCTGCGGTCACCGTGGGTGAAAGGACTTCTAGAAGCTCTTACAGATGCAAGTCTGTGCATGCTCATGATGCTTTAAAAAGCTAATGATGAACACTGTGCTGCAATTAGGCACCTGTCTTTTCTTCAGCCAGTAAATGACAAAAGCAGCTTGGTGTGAACATTGAGAAGATCAAGAAACCCACTCCCTTTCTCCTAAAACATCTTTTGAGTGGTCATCACTATTGACCAACCATTCTTCTTAAACTTCATGTATGACCTCTGCTATTAAACATTACCAAGGGACACCAGATGCACAATAATATTAAGGTTCACCTGCAGCTTGCCATCTACTATTTTTGGTACACAGCTCTATCACTCCTTTCCTTACAAACAAATACAGCAATGTGATAAATCATTTCCTTTGTTTTATCCAGTTCTTAATGTTGCTGTTGGAACTGTTGTGATAAAAACTGCTTAGCTGTTCTTTTGCCTGTGGGTGATGAAGCATGCCCATTGTCAATGTATTTCACATTTCAAACCTTTTCAATGTGTTCACTTCTTCTATATCTTATTAAATGCAGTTGAGGATGAGACAATGCCTCACTTGTTCTCTATTGTTATTTAAATAAACTGTCAAAAACATTTACCTTTTCTGAAACTCTGCTTGTATATAATTATTAGTCCTGCTATTATCTAAACAATGTATCCTTTTCTTTAGTGCTTACATGTAAACTGCATTTACAGTTTCTAGTATGGGTTTGCAGTGATAAGTGCATAACACTGTCATTTTTCAAGATTTCTTTCTTAGCCAGTTGGAAATAAATGAAGTACTTCTCTTTCTAGGCACTAAGTACATATTTAAGCACTGTATTTAACATCAGTAACTTAATAATGCCTGATGAAGGGCTTGTGCTATCTTAAAATCTCAACTAATTGCAAAATCTCTGTTGGTTAATAAAAGGTCAATAAAAGGGATTGCATCACATCTGTGCTCCTGTGTACCAGTGTCTCTGTGTTTTCTGTGTAACAGGATGTTACCAAGGCAATTACTACAGCATGATCAGGCCTCTGCAATTCTTAGTGGCACTGGCAGCTGGACACTGTTTTCTATGCAGAGGTTACCTATATGCTACAAGCTACATTGTAGTTATCTGCACATTTATCCAAATACTTTTCTAATAAGTGGGAACAAACTCATAAAAAGAATGTGTAAATCAGCACAAGAGCTCAACCTCAAAGTGATTGTCTTGGACAAAGAATGCATAATAGTAGTCAGGTATTCATTATTTACTGCTTCAAGTAATCTGTTTGGCCTGGTGTTTTTAATCATCCTGGATTTAAGTGGTGCTCTGTTCTAAGTGAGAGGTAGAAAATTACTGCAGGTCTTGATGGCCTTCATGTACCTCAGATTTCATTTGTTTTTCATTGGCTATTTTGTTTCCTAGAGTTATATATAAATACACAGAGTATAGCTTGGCCTTGTCTTCTGATAAGACTCAAGAGGCCTGCATCACATGTAATCACTGTTTGACTCTGTGCTGGAGATTTTTTGCACCCGTTCAGTCCCTGTTCGTTTTTAAACTTGGTAACTTTTGAACTACTCACCCCTGCTGTAAATTTGGTTTAGAAAGCTCATTCTACTGAACATCAAAAGTGTATCTAGCTTTTTTTTTAGTGCCTAAGGCCCTGCCCTAGCTCTTCATTTGAAAAGCAAAAAAAGGAAGAGATCTGCAATCTGGTGGCTGGAGCCAGCCCAACCAGTCATACTTCTAAACTTCTTACTGCAAGAAAACAAGATTTGTGTCAGCATGCACTTTCTGAAAGAAATGAAGTCTGAAACGCAATTGTATGCAATTAAAAAAAAAAACAAAGTAGCATGTGATTAGGTATGTGGAAATCCCTAAAATACATGAGCCAATCAGATCCCATTTTGGCAGTATATATATATATATATATATATATATATATATATATATATATATATATATATATATATATATACACACACACACACACACCGTGAAAATCTACTGCCAATCATTAGCGGACCGGAGTTCCGCTGTGGCGACCCCTAACCAGGAAAAGCTGAAAGAAAACAACTATATATATATATATATATATATATATATACATATTACACCCTTACAATACACAAAGGAGGAAACTCCACAGATATAACTAATTTTAGACCCATAGCCATACTCTTACCACTCTCCAAAATTCTGGAAAAATATATACACAATCAAGTCTTGCACTACCTTCTGCAAGAAAATCTACTCACACCTACCCAACATGGCTTTCATCCCATGCACAGCACTACAACAGCTCTCCTGTCTTTCCTAAACTCTGTATCACTAGCTAGAGACAGTAACAAACTTATTTCCTGTCTCTTCATTGACCTCTCTAAAGCCTTTGATAAAATCTCTCATAAACTTCTTCTCCTTAAACTAGCAAACTTACACTTCTCTCCATCCAACATATCTTGGTTTAACAGCTATCTCTATGATAGACTCCAATCAGTCAAATGGCTCTCAGCTTTCTCCCCTCTTCTTCCTGTTAAAATGGGTGTTCCAAAAGGATCCATCCTTGGACCCCTTCTTTTTAACTTCTTTAACAACCTTCTCTACTCTTCCTGTCCTGGTCACTGATACAATACGCAGATGATTCTACACTTATCACTATTGCTGAATCACCAACTCAACTAAAATCAGACACACAGTCCAATTTTATCTCTGTAGAAAACTGGCTATCTGAAATCCAACTTATCCTTAATCCAAAGAAAACCAAATTACTACTCTTTCTCCCTAAAAACCTTAACCACATAAAGTCTTTCTTCCCCATATTGTCACAAAATAATACTTAAATACAGGTGTACACCAGTACAAAACTCTTAGGTGTTACTACTGATGATAGACTAACCTTTGATTTACACGTCAATAATTGTATCTGAATACAAAAAATATCTTACCAAAACAGCAAAACTAATCCTTTCAAATGTCTACCTCTTACCCACTTTACTTTATAGCTCCCAAATTCTCACCAGCCTCAACAGTGGACTGCTAAACAATTAGAAACAATTTGTAACAGGATTGCCAGATTTCTGCCCAAAATTCTTACAAATCCCATCACTGTCTCTCATTTAAAGAACTAAATTGGCTAGAATTACCTAACCTGCTTCGGTATAATCAGTTTCAGATTATTCATTCTATTCTCTACAAACCCTCTTTCTGTCCAACTATCTCATCGCTAATTTCTCGTTACCTACCCACTAGATTACTCCGCAGTTCTGAACAAGGCCTACTAAAAATCTACAAACCAAGGACCAAATGGGTCACCTAGTCTACAGCTATAAAAAAGTGGACAGCAGAGGTGGAGCATGGCAATTAAAACTTGAAAAATTAGAATGTCATCTTAAACTGAATGCACACAACTGGCCAGGTTTGAACAACTTAGTATCAATTGCAAGTATACTCAAGATAAAATCTCTTATGCGATAGTATTAATAGAGTCAATATTACTGTTAATATTAAAATATTGAAAATTTAATAATATCCTCTTTACAGTAAATCATATATATAAATACATTCTTTATATATGGTTTATTATATTTTATATACATGTATTTAAGTCATTTTAATATTTATTCAGCGTAAGGTCTTATGTTAATTTTAAACAACATAAAAATGAATTACTATGAGACGTGAATTTTTAAATGAAATTGTTTTAACATTTTTAAAGCATTTAATAGATATTTATAATTATAATCAATTGATTATTTAACAAAACATATGTGCATCACTAGGATTATTTTTTACATGATTTTTTTATATTACTTTCACAATTCATCATTTATTATGTTTTTAAAATACACTACGAGGGTAACTATATATATATCTTTATGGCCAGATTAATAGACAACTTTTGTTCTGGTTACAAACACAACATTGCTATTATAATGAACATTTTACATATATATTAATTTTAGCAGAGTATTTTTATATATTGATACTTAACAGCTAATTATGGGTAAAAATTAAAAATGTATTTTTGTTTTGTTGTGTTTAGGGTAGAAATGTTACTATTATGAATTGTTGATAACTGATGTAGATACTTGTGTTGATTTAATTATAACAACTGATGAAACAGAACGTTAACGTGTGCAAAAAGTTGATCAAATGCTTTGTGTTAAATATACATATTTTTCCGTTCCCTTTTTCTTTTTCCTTTTTGATTTCAAAGCATATGGTTAGAGTCCGTGGGATTATGTATTATTATTAGATATAACAAACATGCTATACGAAAATGCTATTTTCGTGCTGTTGAAATGCAACTTATGATTTATTTATGTATGTTTTTGTTTTTTTTATGTTAGCACTTTAAATATAGATTAAAGGGAAGTCATTTTTTCAGTTACATCATGATCAATCACTATTTAAACTAACAGGAAGTGATGTATCAACTATTTGAAAAAGTTTGGCAGGTGCCAAACAAGAGCGCTTATTTTATTGTGTGTATTTTTAAGTTCTACTATTAAAACTTCGTTGGTCAAGTTCGTGGTCCATGGATTCTTTTGGATAGTCTATAGCTTTAACCCTTCCAAGGCCTGGAATAGCCTACCACTAGATATAAGATCCCTTGAACATCCCAATCAATTCAAAACCGCTACAAAAAATACCTTTATGAAAAGTGGACTCGCCAATGTAATTATCCCCGTAAACACTCCCCAATAACCTTCTACTTCTCTTCTCTCTTCCTTCCCTTCAATAAACAAACCTACTACTTTATCTTCTCCTCTTGGTACATCACTGTACAAACATTAACTAGTAAAATATTTCAGCTATGTAACTATTGCACTATCATGTATAAAATATGTAATTATGAATGTATCCCTCAGATGAATGTATTTCACTTGACACAGTTTAATGTATGACACTAATGCAATAATGTGTGGTACTGATGAATGTAATGTATGGCACTGTAATGCAGTAATCTGTGGTATTGATGAATGTATTTCTATATGTATTTAATATGTAAAATTTCTATTTTCTTTTGGAGCTTTTCTCCTCAGGCCTCCGCTGAAAATGGGCATTTCTAGCCCAGTCGGACAAACCCAGTCAGCAAATATAAAATAAAAATAAATTAAAAAAAATATATATATATATCTATATATATATATATATATCTATATATATCTATATATATATATATATATATATATATATATATATATATATATATATATATGGGTCTACTTCAAATTGTCAAAACTCCAGATCACCAAAGACCACATTGTCAAGACAAAAATAACGAAAACCCATTTCAGCAAAAGACTGGAGCAACAAAGATCTTCTCAGGGTAAGTAATCACTCATCCAAAAAGTCACAAAACCTAAACTGCATCATTCCTAAAACACCCAGGTGGGGGGGGCACCCCCCTATCTAACTATACCAACTCCAAGATCACACTACAGTTGGGAAAAGGGCAAAGTTCATCTTGTCGGACAACAAGTTATTTACCCTAGAAAGATTTTTGTTGCTCTTGTCTTTCACTGAACTAGGTTTTCATTATTTTTGTCTCAGTGATGTGGTCTTCGATGGTCTGGTGTTTTGATGATCTTAAGTTGACACACACACACACACACACACACACACACACACACACACACACACACACACACACACACACACTATATATATTTATTATGTTAAAATGTAGTAAACAGTTAATACAGTTTAAACCACATAGGGAGTGTTACAGTGCTCAACTTTGACTGCAAGTGCAGTACCAGCATTTAAAAGCTGGTATGCACTAAATAGTAATAAAGATCAGCAGACCACACCCTTTAATGCCTTGTGCCTGGGTCATTTGGTCCCTTCATCCTGTCCTAGCTACGCTACTGCTGGGCATTGAAAGCTCACACTGGGAAGACTCTCCCCATAAACTCTTAAAGCTTGAGTTAGCCTCTGTTTCATATCATCCCACTCACTTAGTGCACACTGCAATATTCAGAGTATTAATCCCTTTTTTTCCATCTTACTTTAAAAAACTGTAACATCCTGGCCTGACTAATGATCGCTGGGGAGTCGGTGCTTCTTTTCTCCTTCTGTGAGAGAAGAGCAAATGGAGATTATTTTCCAGAGATTATTTCCTGGCCTCTTTACTGATTTACAGTCATTGGAAGGCCTGAAAATGGCTTCCTCTGAGCCAACTTGGAGTTAATGATGCGACTTTGCTCCCAGTAAGACAAGGAGCAAAGGGATACTCATTCCTGCTCATCTTGGATTGGTCAGTGTGCATGGGACTTGCAGTTTTGGTGAATTTGTCTAGGATGGGGAATACTTGAGACTTCTGCATTCACTTTTATTTGCTGGAGGGCTTTTATTAGCTTATCTTATTTTTATGGCCTTTATGAATTCTGTAGAATTGAGTGGTTCTTGGCTCATTAGTATAAAGTGAAGTACTTCTATTGAATAATCTCACTGTTATAAGGTGCTCAAAGTACACTGCTGTATCTGTATCTTTTAAGTTTGTTTTTGGTAACATTTCACTCCAGACAATCCTTTTCTGTGCTTTTACATTAGGATGCCTGGGGTTATTCATCTAGTGGCTGTAGTTATTTACCTGGTCTGTCTGAGCTGAAAAACACATAAAATGGTTCTAAGTATTTTTTGCACTTCTTATATACTGTGATTGTACTTCAGCAGTTTCAAAAAAGAAAAAAAACTGTACTGTCTGCTGCTGCTGCTTTAAGTAGCTAGCTGCACTATATTACATTGTATCTGTTAGGTGTAGGACTGTTGCAGGTAACATGTGTTGTCTTGTTACACTTTGGCTGCAAACAATCTATTCTACATTAAGAATGTGTTTTTCTGCACCCTGGTGGCAGAAGTGTGCTGATCTAACTTGTCTGAGTTGGAGATTTCTGGTGGATGACTTATTATGTGCTTTCCTGGTTGGTAGTTAGCTTAAAACTTGTTTCTCTTTTCTCATATTTAAGTCTTGCATTTGCACAGACTTTGGCATAGATACACAGAACTGCTCATTGTTTGGCGACTTTGTTACCGATTGCTATAAATCTGCTTTCATCTATATAAATCTACCACTGAAAAGGCAAAAATAAGTAATGTTTGCACTTATCTTTTATACTGTGACTGTACTTTAGCAGCTTCTTAAGCTATTTGCTGTTAATTTTGCAGTTTATAGCAAAACATCTGTACTGTATACTGCTGCGTTAAGTAGTTAATTGCACTGTATTACAATGTATCTGTTAGTTGTAGGTAGTTTGTGTGGTCTTGTTACACCTGGGCTCCAAACCAGCTATTCTACATTAAGAAGGTGTTTTTCTTCATTCTTGTGGCAGAAGTGTGCTCAACTAACCTATCTGAGTTGGGGATTGCCGGTAAAAGGCTTATTGTGTGCTTTCCTGATTGGTAGTTAGCTTAAAACTTGTATCTTCTTGCTCATATTTAAGCCTCACATTTGCACAGTGCTGCTCTTTCCTCAGCAGCAGTTAGCAGTGTCCCATATAGAAACCCTAGCTCAGTTTTCCCTAAACAACTGTCAGTGAAACACTTCCAAGCTTTTCTGCTGCTCTAGGAGCAATTCAGTTGAGTACTGAGCAGCACTGCTTTATTGATCAGCCTTAGCCTACACAAGGTATAGATAGTCTCAATTCTATCAGCATAGTCCTGTCAAATTAACCCATTCCCTTCCCTAATAAAACATGTAGAAAGAGCTTGCTATCATGGACTGGCAGTTTCCCATCATCTCTCTGGCCAGCCTGATAGATATGGGCATCCTCAGGCAATGTAGCAATTGCTCATGTATACTGATAACCACTTACCACTGAAACAAACAAATACTTTTCTTTACCTTGTGTTTTACTTGCATTCTGCTTTAACAGCATATTACAACTTCAAAAGAGACCACAGCTCTCTCTCTTCTGAGTCAGGCAGAAATTAGAACTGAGTCAGGCAAAAATTAGAACTGATCAATTAAGGACTCATTCATAAGATAGAAGAGGTCACTTAAAGTTAATCATTTGTTAACTGAGGGGGTGGAGCTAGGAACTAAACCTTCTATTTAAGGGGTAAAATAAAACATTTCAGAGCTTTACCAGAAAGGCTCATCCAGACTCTGCTACACACTGCTGTGAAGGAAAGGTTAGTTTGCTTTTATTTTTTGTATTTTTGTATTACTTTATTGCCTTTCTATATTTTGAATACTGTGGTTTGTTTTCTTTACCTTGTGTTTTACTTGCATTCTGCTTTAACAGCATATTAAAACTTCAAAAGAGACCACAGCTCTCTCTCTTCTGAGTCAGGCAGAATTTTTTCCCGCTCTTCCACAAAGTTACAGTTGTCTTGTTAAATACCATTGTTTTTCTAGTTGCCTGCCTCTTATGTTAATCTGACCATATATCTCATTTCCTCTCTACTTTCACTGGCTTGTGTGAGTAATCACAAAATCATTTTTGAAATCCCTCCCCTTCAACTATTTAAATTTATTGGCCATCCTACTGTATTCCATAGTACCAAAATACAAAAGTGACCACCCCTTTCAATCCATCTTGCTGTTTTAAAAATAGTAACTCTCCACTAAACCTTAACATTTTAAACAGGTAAAACTTAAGTTACCTACTTTCACATCTAACTTCTCTAGTGCACACTGCAGTGTGCATTTTTTTCATCTTATCTTTAAGCATCCCTGTGACTAGAACGTTCTCTAATACCTGCTGGAAAGCACTAGGAAACCTTAAACTGATACAATCACTCAACTCTCCTTGTTAATAAGGAGAAATTAATAGTAGGCACTAAATAGCCTATAATTGCAAAGTACCTTGCTAAGGCAAGGGAAAACAGCTCCTGTACTTTACAAAAAAAAAAAAAGCACCAAACAAGGCATGTCCAATGGTCAGTTTCCGGTGATTTCTCCTGCCCACCTGGTGAATCTGGGCATACTGGGGCAATGCAGCAATTGCCTCATGTACACAGACAACCCTCTCCTCCTACCACCCAACACTACAACCTGTGAGAGATGGACTTACATAGCCAAAATGGAAGCAAAGCTCTCTCCACCCAAGATTGTGCTAGACAGTCAAGAGGTGAAGGTTAACACCCACACTACACCCCAAGCAACACATAGCCATTCTAAACCCACACCACCAACAGCCACATATAGCAACACTAAATCCACATATGCAGAGGCCCTTAACTGTAACCTGCACAAGCAACAAGGACCTCTGAAGCTGAAACGCAAACAAACACCAATCACAACCAAAGTGTCACATAGTTCACAACACCACTGTGCCACCCAGCAACAGCCCCTAAGTCAAGACAATGTACCTAACACTTTAGTCATAGGTGACTCTATAGTCTGGCACACTGATGTCCCTCTCACCAGGTTGAACAAGGAGAAAATTACAGTCAGCTGCTTGTCAGGTGCCAAGATCTGCCACATAACGCATGCATTCAAGTCACTCCACAACAAGTACAAATATGACTCTGTCATTGTCCATGTTGGAGTGAATGACTTGAGATGTACCTCCCTGGACTACATGAAAAGAAACATGGAAGAGCTCTCGGATCATGTGGCCCAGGCAGGTATGACCCTAGCCCTGAGTAGCATCCTGCCTTCGCCCAGAATGATGCCACAATATAAGGACAAAATGATTGACTTCAACAATTGGCTAAGCTTCTGGTGTCATTCAAAGGGGATCCAGTATCTGTCTGCCTGGGACGACGTCACTGACAGACCACAATGCTTTGCCAGAGATGGTCTGCACCTGTCACCGCTGGGATTCAGATTACTGGCTAAGGCTCTTGCCACCCGTATAGTGCCTTTTTTAGGCAAAGTTCAAAGGACAAAACCACCACCGTAACAGGTACAAGCATGCAGAATCTGAAGGTAATGCTACTCAATGCTAGAAGTTTAAACCTCAAAATGCACTCTCTCGAGGCACTCCTAAAAATGGAGAACATCGATATCTGTGCAGTAACTGAGACCTGGTTCAGGCTCCAGAGAGCACCCCTGCAATACCAGGCTACAACTCTTACCACACTTTTCGGCCACCAAACCAGGACCAAAACACTAAAGGTGGAGGAGTGTCAATATTCACCAAGGATATTCACACCACTAGGCTAGTTGCCCAACACAATGCATCTGAAATTCTCCAGGTGCAACTAACACTAGGTAAGACTGCAATCCAAATTGTAGCTTGCTACAGATCCCCCACCATACCCCAAGATTCTCACTACACCTTTCTAAACATACTGGAAAATATTAAGATAGAACCAAACACCCTAATACTGGGTGATTTTAACTACCCTGCCATTAACTGGGAAAACTACTCATGTACCAACACCTTTGCCCAATGGTTCTTGGAATTCATAAATTCCAACGCCCTGGATCAACTAATCCATAGTCCCACCAGGGGCTCCAATATCCTAGACCTGGTCATTACCAACATGGGAAATCGATGCTCCACACCTATGGTCACCCCCTCGTTAGTCAGGTCTGACCATAAGCTAATCACCCTTAACATCCGCATCCCACCCCCACCCCCCAGTAAGGAAACCTCCATAAAAAACTTCTCCAAAGACAACTTCATGCTACTCAAGTCAGAAGTGGCAAACTTCATGACACCCATGCAGACAGGAACTGAAAGTTCAACTGCTGAGTCCTACACTAAGGCACTGTACGAGCACATCCACTCATGCATGAATCATGCCATCCCAAATAGAACCAAGATGCTCTCATCCAAAAAAAGAAAGCCAATCTGATGGTCCCCTGCCATAAACAAACTTTACAACAAAAGGAAGAAACTGTTGCAGAAAAGAGGAAAATCCCAGGATGCAAAAAAACTCCCTTACCAGCCTCAGTAAGAAACTGAAATCCCTCATAAAATCCTCCAAAGCTAGTCACGAAAATAAAATTGCCAAAGATTCCAAAGACAACCACAAGGCATTCTATAGCTATGTCAAGAATCTAAATGGCAATGCTCAGATCTGCTCTGGGCTAAAACAGAATGGCATTAAATATACTGATCCCAAGGATATTGCCAATATCCTGGCAGATCAAATCAGTGCCAACTTCACCCCCCTCTCACCCCCTAAATGGCCCATCTCAATACCGGAAGATTGCCAAATTCCGGTAATAATGGCCACACAGGTAAAAAACGCACTCTCCAAAGCTAAGAATATAGCATCTATGGGACCAGATGACATCCCAGGCTGTGTACTACATGAACTACAATATGAACTGGCACGTCACCTAAGTGTCATGTTTAATCATAGCCTTACCTCAGGTTTCGTGCCCACTGAATGGTGCAGAGCTACAGTTATCCCACTCCACAAGGGGGGACCCACCTTGGATTCCGGAAACTACCGTCCCATCATTCTGACAAGCCTTATCTGCAAGGCCATGGAGCGTATTATCATGTAACTTATAAACAAAGACATTGGTAACCTTCAAACACTGGACCCCACCCAGTTTGGGTTCGTGAAGGGCCGATCTTGTCTTCTGAACCTGATTGACTTCTTTGAATCAGTCTCCAGAGCCATGGACAAGGGTAAGGTGGTCCACACAGCCTATCTAGACCTTGCCAGGGCCTTTGACACCATCCCCCACTCTGGAAACATAGATAAACTTACTAAGCTGGGCATTAATCCCTATGTCACCCAATGGGTTGCTAACTGGCTTACTGATAGAACCCACACTGTAAAAGTAGCCGACTCCAAATCCAGCTCCAGACAAGTGACAAGTGGAGTACCTCAGGGTTCAGTCCTGGGACCTCTCTTGTTTGGCATCTACTTTTCTGAAGTACAGGCCAACACTAAGGGACTTTGGCTAACAAAGTTTGCAGATGACTGCAAACTGGGAGCCATTATTGAATCCCCAAATAATGTGGATACTCAACAAAAGGGCCTTACAGAAACAGATGCTTGGTGCCAGAGCCATGGGCTCAAGCTCAATGCCAAGAAATGTATAGTTATCCCCTTTGGGAAAAAACATGTATCTGTGAATTACCATATAGGTGGCAATACACTAAACACCGAAAGTGTGATAAGAGACTTAGGGACACAGGTGGACAGTGGTCTCACCTTCGATAACCACATTGCCACAACAGTCAGGAAATCCTTCTATGTGGCACACCTCATCATTAAGGGCTTTTCATCAAGAAAAAAGGAGGTCATTGTCCCACTGTACTCATCCCTCATTAGACCCATTATAGAATGCAACGCCCCATTTGGTATGTACCTCTCAAGACATCTGCAACAACTGGAAAGGCCAGAGAAATACCTCACTAAAAGAATCACAGGCCTAAAGCAGATGCCCTATGCTGACCGCCTTAAAAAACTCCAGCTATACTCTGTCGCATATCATCTACTCAGAGGCAATCTCTGCTTAACATACAAGGCCATTTCAAACACAGAGCTGTTGAACATGCTGCACTTAAAGAAATCCCAATCCCTCAGAGCCACACACTCCAGGGATCTAAACCTTGTCATCACAATAAACAAAACATGCTGGAGGAATAGGTTCCTGACCCAGAGACTCCCCAGACTCTGGAATAGATTGCCCATACATGTCAAGCAGAGTGCCTCTTTGGTCTTCTTCAAAAGGAACCTTGACGATTGGATGGGAGAAAGGAAATTCACCCCAGGGATCACGTCAGTCACCCTGCTAGACAGGGGTCCAGGGAAGTAAATAGTGTGGGAAGAAATAGTCAGGGAATTGTTATGGCTAGGCTTGTATAGGCCCTAGGGTTGATAGCCTAGTACCAACCTATGAACCTACTTTATGTGACAGATGTAGCTACACTATGAAACTGGAGGCAAGACTCTCACATAAGGACAAATCAAATGCCAAGCAGGTTGTCAGCATACACAAACACACTTCCCAGACTAAATAAGTACATGACACATAAACCCACATATGCAGACGTACTAACTAGTAACTTAAAAAAGATTAGAGGCCTCCCAAACAGAAAACATTTACACACATAACAATGCAAAAGACAACCACAACACATAATACACACACACACCACTGTCTCAACAAATAAGCACATAAGGCATAAGGCATAACACCACAAAACCTAATGTACTGATCCTATGTGACTCCATTGTGAGACACAAGGATTATCCCCTCACCAGGCTGGATAAGGAGAGGGTTACAATTACTTGACTTGTCAGGTGCCAGGATTCATTATGTCACTCAAGTCACTCATCCACAAGTGCCGTCATGACTCAGTCATAGACCATGTGGGGGGAAATGATTTGAGAAGCACCTCACTGGATTATATTAAGAGAGACATGACTGAACTTTCAGATTATGTGTCACAAGCAGGTATAAACTTAGCCTTAAGCAGCATTCTACCTTCTCCAAGGATGATGTCACAATACAAACAAAAATGACTGACTAACAATTGGCTTAGCTTCTAGTGTCAGTCGAAGGGGATCCAATAGTATTTATTTATTTATTTACATTTGTTTACCGGGAAGTTCCAACTGGACACCGGTCCTTCTTCAGCAGATGCCCGTGGAGAAAAGCTCCACAGAACAATAAATGAGCAGTATAGTACATGAACATATCTATCAGCCTGGGAAGTCATGGTTGACAGGGCATCCTCTTTGCCAGAGATGGTCTGCACCTGTCTCTTCTAGGCTTTTGGATACTTGCAAGGCATTAGCCACCCCTATTGTGGCTTTTTTAGGCAGTGTCAAAATAGCCATCCTCTCAACATAACAAAATCCTCTCTAATGGCACTCCCTGGAAGCAATCATCACTTTGAAAGATGCTGATATCTGTTCAGTCACTGAGACATGGTTCAAAGGCACAGAAAGCACCTTGGCCATGCAGGGCTACAATGCCTTCCATACATTTGGACCACAAACTGAGCATGAAAGAACCAAAGGACAAGTACACCTTGAGACTGCTCAAGCAGTACGACTCTCTTGAACTACTCCATGTCCAATTAACTATAGGCAAAGTCCTCTCCCACATCATAGCTAGCTACAGGTCCCCCACCATGAAACAGGAAAAGCATACTGCATAACTGGAATTACAGGAGTCAGTTGCCATACAGCCCAACACATTACACACGAGTGATTTAATATCCTGCCATCAACTGGGAATCATACATGACTACAAACATGCTGGCTCAAAGGTTCTTGGACTTTCTAAATGCAAATGCTCTGAAATAGCTAGTCAGTACACCCACAAGAGGCTCAAATGTCCTGGACATAGTACTCACTAACATGGGAGAGCATTGCACCCTCCCCTGTGTGATGTCCTCTGACGTAAAATCAGATCATAAATCAGTCTCACTCAATTTAATTATAAGAACAGATACCCATCAAGCTCAAAAATGCTTAAGAATTCTTCAAAGACAAACTGCCTCCTATAAGAAGTTTCAAAGCCCCCTCAAATGCAGATAACATGGATTCCTATGCAGAGATGTACACCAATGCCTTGTATAACCACTTATCTAGCACTTGTTTAGAATCGGCTGTACCTGACCAGATTAAAACCAGGTCTTGCTGAAAAACAAGTTACCCTGGTGGGACCCTAGTACAAACAGGGTACATAACAAGAGAAAGAACCAAATCTCTAAGGACAATTGGGAACTGTCTCAGCAGAGGAAGAAATCCCTCTCTAGCATAAACAAATTAGAGATCTTGTCAAGTCTTCCAAAGCTAATTATGAAGCAAAATAGCCTCCCTAGCTAAGGATAATCACAACACTACATATGAAATCTAAAATGGAATACCCAGCTATGCGCTGAACTGGTTTTGGATAATACCACCCATATTCAACTGGAGGTAGTAGCCAATCTGATAACTGATAGTTTTGGAGCATACTTCATCCCCCTGTCCCCTACCAGTCATCCTCCAAAGAATACCAGCTTCCATTCTTCAGCATATTATCTCAAGAGAGTAGGTCCTCTCAGTGCTGTCAAAGGCCAAACTTATGGCATTAATGCGACCAGACAACATCTCAGTTTGCCTTTTAAACAACTTAAACATAAACTAACAGACTCACTTGGATCCCTGTTTAATAACATCCTGTAATCTGGCTATGTTCTGGTGAAATGGAAGACAGCAACAGTAATCTCTATGCACAAAGGGGGGCCATCAACTGACCCTGTGTATTATAGGTCCATAAGCTTGAGTAGCCTCATCTGTAAGGCCATGGAAAGAATCATTATGGACCTTATTGAAACAACACTAATTTCATGAACTTGAATCACACTTTGGCTTTGGAATGGGGTCCATTTCAATCATGTTATTAGAAACACAAAAGACTGGGAGAAATTAAAAAAGACAGAAGACCTTATTAACAAGGACATAGGTAATCTCTAAACTCTGGACCTAACCCAGTTCAGATTCATTAAAGGTAGAGCATGCATGTTAAACATGGTTGACTTTTTCGAGAAAGTCACCAAGTTCCTGGATGAGAGAAAGATAGTGTATATTGCCTATCTTGACTTAGCCAAGGCTTTTGAGACAATCCCCTACTTGGGTATTATTCAGAAACTCTCCTAATGGGAATTAATCCTTACATTACCCCATGGATAGCCAACTGGCTCACGGACAGGACACATACTATCAAAGTGGGTGACTTCACCACTACCAAAAGACCAGTCACCAGTGGTATACCACAGGGTTCTGTGCTGGGCCCCTTACTGTTTGAAATTTATTTTTCAGAAGTCTGACAAACTTGGACAGCCTGTGGCTGACCGAGTTTACTGATGATTGAAAATCGGGAGCAATCTCCGAGTTCCCCAATGATGTTGATATACTGCAGACAGGGTTAATGCAGACAAATGATTGGTGTCAAAGCCACAGATTAAAGCTAAATGCAAAAAATGCATTATTCTCCCTGCTAATTACATTATAGACAGCACCCCCCTAAGTATCGATTCAGTGGTACATGATCTGGGTACTCAGGTTGATAGCAACCTGAACTTTGACCATCATGTATCTACAGTAGTAAGGAAATTTGTCTGTGTGGCACATCTTATAAGTAAAGGCATCACATCTAGATCTAAGGATGTTTTAATTCTATTATACTCAACCCTCATCAGAGCAATAACTGCGTACAATGCTCCCTTTTGCATGTACTTCACCAGAAATATGCAACAATTGGAGAGACTCAAGAAGTTTTTCACTAAATTACAGGGATCACAAAACAAGTCTTACTTGGAAAGACTGAAAGCCCTGTCACTGTATTCTGTCTCCTACAGGTGGCTCAAAGGTAACGTGTGTCAGACTTACAGGGCAGTCTCTGACCTGGTCCTGATGGAAATGCTACACATTTGTAAATCAAACTGCATGAGGGTCACTCGCTCCAGGGATTTTAACCTAGCCTCTGACATGAAAAGGTCATGTTGGAGAGAGAGAGATACATCTCCCAGAGAGTGCCACTCGTCTCAAACAAGCTTCCAATTCACTTGAAACAAAGCCCCTCCCTGACCCTCTTCAAACGCAATATAGATCAATGGATGGGTGACTGCAAATTCACTCCTGTGGTGGTGGTGCCCATGTCCCTCCTGAACAGAGATGTCAGTATTAGCTACCATAGACCCTTACCTCTCCAAACTTCACTCACCTAACCACTGACAATTAGAGAAACTCAGGATAAATATGGCTAGGCTTGTAGGGGCTCTAGGGCAATTAAGCCTAGTAACCTTCTATGAACCTATGAGAACCTCTCCAGGGTCTTTGTGAAGCTTGGCTTTCTATTGCGTCCAGCTGTTCCAGGGTCTATCCAAGGTATTTACAAGAGAAGACTATAGCAAAAGTTTAAGCAGTAATCAACTCCTTACTTTTCAGGCACTACTCCCCCCTTTAGCCCATATGAGTAAGCACCTGGAACCATGGATTTTCACTTTCCAACTGGCTCTGTAGCTAGCTTGGCTGAAATGGGCATCCTGAGACAATGTACTAATTGCTTCATGTTCACAGACAACCAACTACTACTTAAACAGTCTGGCACAGTGCGTGAGAAATGTAGTTATACAACATTATTGGAGGCAAGGCTCTCACATAAAGCCACTACAAGCAGTAAACAGGTTGGCAGTTGCACACTGCACCAGACTATACCTATCACATACAATAAAAGTAACCTACATAAACCATAAAGGTCTCCTAAATGTAACCTTAGAAGCAAGTATCCCTAGCCACCTCACAAACAGTCAACTCAAGCAGTACCCACCATGAAACATGCATTTCAGACTCACAATATCTCAACTCAGAAGTCCATCAGGCAAACCTCCACACAATCCAATATCCCATGCATAGGTAAATCCATAATGAGACAATGGTGCACCACTCACCCGACCAAGTAGGGAAAGCATCATGGTTAGTTGCCTATTGGGTATTAGGATTCACCATGTCACATATGCACAAAAGTCCTTGTACAAGTACATATATGGCACAATCATGATATGTATGGGAGTAAATGACTTGAGACATAACTTCCTGGACTATATGAAGAGAGACATGATGGAGCTTTGTAATATGTAAGAGAGACAGGTACGAACCTAGCCTTGAACAGCATTTTATTAGCCGAGAGAATGAAGTTGCAATATGAACAAAAGATTATTGACTTCAACAATTTGCTTAGGTTCTTGTGTCATTCAAGGGGGATCTAATATATATCAGCCTGGGAGGAGATGGTAGACAATCCAAAGTGTTTTGCCAGGGATGGCCTGCTCCTTTCAGTACAGGGCTTTCTTATATTAGCTAAAACTATCCGCACATATATTGCTTTTCTTAGGTAATGTCAGCCTTCAAAAGCTTCCAACTTAACAAAACAAAATCCAGATAACAAAGGTATTGCTGCTCAGTACCTGGAGCCTCAACAAAAAATGCCATTCCTACAGGAGCTGCTTACTCTAGAATGCATCTAAATATGCATCACAGAGATGTGATTCAGGACCACTGAGGGCACACCAGCAGTGAAGGGTTTCAACACCTACCATGCATATAAGCTAACCACCGTAGACAAAGGCACTAAAGGTACTAGTGTAGCTATATTTGTAAATCAAAATGTCATCATCAAGCCCATGAAGCAAAATATCAATCAGGAACTCCTCCACTTCCAACTTAACCATTAACAAAACCTCTTATCAGATAATAGTTACCTACAGATAATAGTTACCTACAGGACTCCCTCTATGCCCCCTTAACCCATACCTCCTACCCGACTACTGTGGATTTCAGGCCAAACACCATTCTTCTGTGGGACGTCATCTACCCCTTCATCAACTGGAAGACTTGTACCACATCTCCTGACATGTATGTCCAGAGATTTCTGGACCTGATAAAACTCTTTAGACTAGTTAGCTTGCACCTCAAATAAGGGAGACAAAATCCTGGACTTGATCCTTGGCAATATGGTCCGGTTCTTTTCCCCAACAGATGTAATTTCCTCCCTAGTGACAGAACATAAATCAGTCACATTCACCATAAGACTGAAGCTGGAAGCATCTTCAAATACCTTAGTATTCAGAGATTATGCAAAAACAAACCTACTTAAACTGAGTGATGACCCACCTACATTCAAAATCCTGCTCCAATTGAACAATCCCAGTGCATCTGCAGAATCCTTTACTGCCAAATTTTATGCACATGTGAATAGCTATAAATATTCATCTGTCGTGCTCCAAAGTAAATATAATGCCACATTCAAAAATAAGCCCCAATGAGGGAATCCAAAAATAAATGGGGTCTATAATAAAAGAAACAAAAATCATTGCATACAATAATAAATATTGCCCTCATGATGTCAAAAATGCTCTTTCTATTCTTACTAAACTCAGGTCCCTGATCAAATCAACCAGAGGTAAATATGACAGCCATAAAGCCTTCTTTACCAATGTTAGAAACCTCAGTCAAATCCAGGACTGTGCAAAGCTAATATTAAATAATACATACTCAGACCTCAATGACATAGCCAATTTACTAGCAGATACATTTAGCTCTAACTTCACCTCCTCCCCTACATTCACAGATCAAATACACAAATCCACACACCTCTTAATCTCTGTATGTTAGAAAAATATGTATTAATATGTGTATGCTTAATGCCAAATTAATAATCAAGTGTTTTTGATACGCTTTTCATTCTATTTCTTATGCACTGTGATTTATATAAATTGAGTTTCATATGAGACTGAAAATGTGCCTTATTGAAACTGCAGCATGCTTACTGAAACTTACAAGTTGCCCTCTGACCTAGTAACTGTTAGCACAGCAATATTCTTGTTTATGCCTTGTGGAAATGTACTTGAGATGCAGATGTTAATCTGCTAAGTCAGAAGCATATGAATAGACAATATACCATTTAATAAATGTAATGATTCCAGACAGACAGCCTTGTTCAGAGGATGGGAACCTCTGCAGCTGCAATAGTTTAGAGATAAGTTAGACAAAGGCTTATTAGAGAAATGAACTGCTAGCATTGTGTTCGATTTAGCTATAGTATCTTGAATGTAACATAACAAGTATCTAACTGAAAGTAACCAAGGCCATGTTGTTTTCCTCAGGATGTTTCACATAAAAATTATTTAAATCAGCAGAAAATCATGGGAAAGATGGTCAGCACATGATGACCAAAAGGTGGTAATTCGTTACGTCAGCATGGTAGGACAGGATTAATTTGATAACCTATAAAAATGAATGCATTTCCTGTTTCTGATTAGACAAACTCTGTATTAGCACGTTTTTGTCTCCTTGCTGCAAGATTAAAGTGCCTTAACCTGAACCTACCATGTTTTGATCATTTTTAAAGTATATTTTTCCTTTGACAGATTGGTCCTTCGGACCGGAAAACGTATCTCTCACTCTGGACCTAGGTCAGAATTGGGCCTGGTGGCATGCATCCGTACGGAGAAGAGGCCAAATCGGCTCTTCTGTTTTGAAAGACCTCCGACTGAATTGTCGTTCAAAAGAGGCCAGCCACTGTTTCTGATCTGGGATTGGAGGACGAGTCAACGATCCGGTGGATCAACTCACGGAGGGTCAGGTAAGGAGGAATTACCTTATTTCTGTTTCAAGATCAGGGACTAGTTACAGAACTGTTCTTTTTTTGTCAGGTAAATTGCTTATGCAAATTAGAAGACAGAAGACGGGGTTACTGTTTTTTGCCATAGATCAGGGAAACAGAATAGGTAGAGAGTTATTCTAGATAAACTGTGAAAAAGGTGTAGATTTGTGGTACCACATGATAGAAAGGGTTACGTAACAATTTACAGCTTAGCTAAGACACCAATGGGAAATCAGTGCACAAAAAAATTCCCGGGACATGCCCCTAACTGAAGATGCGAAGTATATGCAATTACAGCGTGCCAATAATGTTAAATATTATACCAAATGGGTCGACAAGTACAAATTCGAGGGTAATTTAGATAAACTTGCACTTATGAAACTTGTAAAACAGTTAAAAATAGACGTGAAAGGTCAATTAAAAAAGCAGAGACAATTAGGAGTCCCTCGGGTGCACAGGTGGCTTGAGGAAGCAAATCGTAGGGAGCAAAGAATTAAAAATTAAAAAACGATGTTTTTAGACAAAGAAGATAATAATTTAGTAATAGCGACGGCCCCTCCTTCGCCCCCTCCACTTCCGTTACCAGAATATGAAGCAAGTGGATTTCATTACACATTTTTTCATACAGAATATATTCTTATACTACACATATTTTTATTGTTCAATAGTTGAGGGTTTACTTATCTCATATAATATACAGGTTCTATATATATAGATATACATATTATTTTAGATCAATGATAACCTCTTATACTATGAATCTATTAATATATATGCTATATATTTTAGTGTGTAGATTCATGCAGCATTAGCTTAAATAGATATGGTACAATATTTTAATTTATATCTAATAACAGAAAGAACGCAGTATATGACACTCGTCGTAGATTAAATTCTGTGCAGCTAAGAAGACATTATAACATATTTAAGTTTGCTGTGGTATTTGCCCAAACGGACAGAGGATTAGAGGATGGGGAACAATTTTGTTCTGTGCTTGCACTTGATTGACGTGTTTCTAAAGATTTTTGCATGATGTTTCAAAGAAGTTTTACTACAGGAAATGCTTTCCATATATGGGCATGAATCTAACTATAAGTGGTAATCAAGGATCTATAATTGTTTAATTGTTATTTTTCCCGCTTGAATTTTAATTAATTGGGTGCATATTTTACTATATAAAATGAATCCCTGGTGCTTAGAAATTTGTAACCTGATGAAGCGCATTGTTAGATGCGTGAAAGCGCTTGTTTTATTCCAATAAAATAATATTTGCTGTCATCGTGGAGGCTTCAGTGATTTGTTGAACAACAAGCGAGTGGATGAGCTGATCCACCTCCGCTATACCCAGTTGTCCCTGCAAAAGCACAACCGTTTGTCAGGGATCCCATCGAGACCAGGTCTCGAACACATGACTTGAGGAGGGAAATTGAATTAAATGAATTAAATAGAGCATCACAAGCTATGAGTGAAGAAGAGATATGTCCGCTCATAGAAGTACCGAATCCTCAGGCAGGACAAGATCCGACTCTTTTAGTTTATAGACTATGGACACCGGAAGATATCCGGAAAGCCACAGAAGGTATTCCCCACCCAAAAGTGAATTTTAGAAAGTTTTTAGAAGACTTACAGTGTATGAGATTAAGTTACCATTTGAATGGAGAGGAAGTAGAAAAAGTAGTTAGACAAATTGTAGGTCCAGATTGGCACATGATTTGTGGCAGCTGGAATCCTCGTGATGCACAACTTAGACCACTCCAACATACTGATGCAGAACTGGATGGCAGAGTAAAGGGTCTAACAGACCGAATCTCTGAAAAGTGGAAGCCTAGGGCTGATTGGACTTGTATTAATCAATGCATACAGCAGGAAAAAGAAACAGTAGATGGGTACTATGCCAGATTATTAGAATGCTTTAACAATCATAGTGGCATGACAGTTCCTGAAAATCAAGCGAATGATTCCCCGTATGAACAACAATTGAAAAACGCATTTTTGAAAGGTTGCATTGCACCTATTAGTAGCTTCATTATGAAGCATATGACAGATCATCGAACAAGTAGGTTACAAGCCTTACTTGAATATGCTAGACATGCAGAAAGACATTTTAATAGTAAAAAGAAAAAGAAAACATAAGTATTTTCAGCAGAAGATGGGTCAGAAGTATTTGTAGTACAAACTGGGAAAAAGGGTAAGAAAAATACCCAGGGAAATAAACAATCTGACAAACGATCAGAAGATTTCGAAGAAAGAAAGAAAAAGGGTGAGTGTTTTAAGTGCGGGAAAAAAGAACATTTAGCAACGTATTGCAGGCTAAATAAGAAGGCGACTACAGAAAATAAGGAGGATGAGGAATCACTATATGATAGTCACGAATCATTAGATGAGAGTGAGCAGGAAAAGGTAAGTGTAAATGTGATAGCAGGAGAAGAGGATGTGACACAAGGGGTAGAGGATGTATATGAATACATAGATGTAGAAGAAAATGAAATTTTAGACCTAGCTCTTTTGAGCTTTGACCTTTACTTAGCAGACACGAAACCGGAAGTGACACTTCTGGTGGAGGGGAGGGAAGTTAAATTTTTGTGTGACTCAGGGGCTTCACGCACCCTGATACACCCTTCCAAACTACCGGAAGATACAGAATCACCAGACTATATACTAGTGAAAGCAGCTAATGGACAGCTATATCGGGAGCCACTCTCCCGTGACATTACAATAATAGACCCTGTTTCAGGGATGACTCAGAAAAGTAAAATTGTAGTTTCTGCGAAATGCCCAGTGAATCTTTTGGGTAGAGATTTAATGCAGATATTTGGCATAGCAGTAGTTCCAACCATGCAGGGTATGGAAGAACAGCGACAAATGGACACTTTTGTAGTGCGACCGGAGGGTGAAATGTATTATTGGTACAGCCAGGACTTGGTTATGACTGGTCCAGGGGCAGTAACCGAAGAACTAATGAACGTAGCTATCAGCAAGTTCCCCTCCCTCGACACTGACAAACAGCATTTGTTGCATTGTACTCTATATTACTGTAATAGACCAGGTCCTGATAAAGATTATGAACAAGAATTGTTTCAAAACCGTGCAAACAGGCTAGTATTGCGAAACTTGTACTGGGACGCAGAAGAGAACAGTGTAGCAAGCTGTTCATTGCCCCAGGAATTTTTAGCACTCTACAAATCTAATCGACTGCCCCATGTTAGTTTGACTAAGAATAAAACTTTAAAATGGACTTAGGTGAAAAAGTCACGAGGTGGGAAAAACAGACAGAATTAGAACTCTCAGAACAAGGAGTACAGAAACATAAATTGAATTGGATCACACAGACACACCCAGTTGTACACTCACAGGCTAGTGAGAATAGCTGAGTATTACTCTTATTGGAAGAAGAGGAAAAAGCCTTGCGAGACATACCAGACATTCTCTGGTCAGCAGGAAAATCAGATGTAGGACTAATACGAACAGCTAGACCAGTTACCATAACGCCAAAGTCAGCTTTTAGACCCCAGAAAAGACAGCATCCCTTGAGAAAGGATGCAGAGGTAGGAATCAAACCTATCATAGCAACCTTACTTAAGGAAGGAGTCTTAACAGAATCTCCTGATTCACCATGTAACACACCTTTATTTCCTGTCAAAAAAGCAAACGGGGAATGGCGTATGGTCCAAGACTTACAAGCAGTGAACAATGCAGTTATACCCAGAGCACCAATGGTGCCAGATCCACACACCTTACTGAATGATTTAAAACCAGAACAGAAATATTTTTCAGTGGTAGACATAAGTAATGCATTTTTCTCTATACCGATACACCCTGACAGCCAATATTGGTTTGCATTTACATTTCAGGGAAAGCAGTACACATATACCAGATTACCACAGGGGTATTGTGAAAGTCCAACAGTATTTGCACAGGAAATGGCAAGCAACCTGGTGGGATTTATCCCACTGAAAGGTAGTCAGATTCTACTTTATGTAGAAGACATTCTGCTGGCAACCCCCACCCAGCAAGAATGCAAAGAAGACATGGTAGCTTTGTTACAATTTTTAGCTACTCAAGGTCACAAAGTAAACAAAGACAAGTTACAGCTTTGGAGAAAACAAGTTAAATACTTAGGATATGTAATATCCAAAGAAGGTAGAATATTAGATGAAGACAGAAAAACAGCGATTTTACAAGCACCCAGACTAACTACCAAGAAGGAAATTATGTCCTTCCTGGGAACTACTAATTTTTGTTGGAGTTGGATACCAAACTATGCTTTGGAATCTGCTCCACTGGCTGATTTAATATTTAAAAAAATGATGGCTGCACAGGATTTATTACAATGGACACCTGCAGCAGAAGCAGCTTTCTGTAAGCTGAAACAATTGATAGCATCATCCTTAGTTTTAGGATTACCAAACTATAACAAGCAGTTTATTCAGACTGTAGATTGTAAGCAAGGTTATATGACATCAGTGTTGACACAGCAACATGAGGACAAACAACGCCCCATAGCTTATTATTCATCACAGTTAGATCCAGTGGCGCGGTCTTTACCCCACTGTGTACAAGCAGTAGTTGCAGCTGCAATGGCAGTGCAGGCTTCAGCCTCAGTAGTATTGTTCCACCCTCTCACATTAAGAGTGCCTCATGCAGTCGCAATTATTTTACTGAAAGAAAAAGTAGCATATCTTTCTCCAGCTAGGCATCTTTCCTGTATGACCATTCTGTTGAGCCAACCTCATATGACAATCGAACGATGCACAACTTTGAATCCGTCAACTTTGCTTCCAACCCCTGTAGATGGCAAACCACACTGCTGCCTGCAGGAGATT
Source organism: Protopterus annectens (assembly GCF_019279795.1). NCBI lineage: Eukaryota > Metazoa > Chordata > Ceratodontiformes > Protopteridae > Protopterus > Protopterus annectens. The sequence goes on along the minus strand of NC_056741.1, from coordinate 821,261,433 downwards.
GAGCAAAAGACATTACCTAGACAAGACCTTACAGATGTTCCCTTGGATGATGCTGAGGTGACATGCTATGTGGATGGCTCATGCAGGAGGGGTCCTACAGGACAGAACCTAGTGAGGTATGCAGTCGTTTCTGATACTGAAACTCTAGAAGCAAAATCTTTACCACACAATTTATCTGCACAAGCAGCAGAATTGATTGCCTTAACGAGGGCATGTACATTAGCAAAAGGTAAAAAAGTGAACATTTATACTGACAGTCAGTATGCTTTTTCTACTGTACATGTTTTTGCGCAACAGTGGAAAAATAGAGGAATGATAACATCTACTGGTAAACCGATTAATTATGCGCAACTTATTTTAGACTTGTTAGATTCAATTCAGTTACCTAAGAAAGTAGCTATTTGCAAATGCGTAGCTCATACAAAACAACAGGACAGAATTTCAAAAGGTAATGCATGGGCTGATACAGCTGCAAAGCAGGCAGCTTCAGCCACAGAAACTTTTCTTTTGAGTGAGGAATTACAACCCTCAGAGACTTTAGATTTAGAAATGTTAAAAACAATGCAGACACTTACTACAAATCTTGAGAAACAAAAGTAGATAAAACGAGGAGCAATCCTCGAAAAGGGACTGTACATCTCCAAGGAAAAGAAACCGATTTTGCCATCTAATTTGTTTAGATATGCAGCGTTGTTGAGCCATGGGCAGAGCCATGTCTCAACAGGGGGGAAGGTACAGTTAGTGAATCGAGTGTTTACAACCTATGGGTTTACAAACTATACAAAAAAATTTTGTGCAGCATGCCATGTTTGTAACAAGCATCATGCACAAGGGGCATTGAAGCCTAAGCGAGGGAATTTTCCTACACCACCATATCCGTTCCATACTATCTGTATGGACTTCATAGAATTGAATAAATGTGAGAATAAGAAATACTGCCTGGTTATTATAGATATGTTTTCCAAATGGGTAGAAGCATTTCCAACTAAAAATCCAGATGCAGTTATGGTTGCAAAGGTCCTTGTTAAAGAAATTATACCCAGATTTGGGATACCGGAAAAGATTTATAGTGATAATGGGACACATTTCGTGAACCAAATAATCCAACAACTTAGTCGTTACTTCGGAATATCGTTAAAGAATCACTGTGCGTATCACCCTCAATCTGCAGGGCTAGTAGAGCGACATAATGGGGTACTGAAGAACAGACTTAGGAAACTGATAGAAGAAACACAGAAAAATTGGGTGCACTGTTTGCCTTTAGCACTGTTGAGTATGAGAACTGTCCCAAATGTAAAGGGATTAACTCCTTTTGAAACTTTGTTTGGAAACCTCTCATGGCTACAGAGCAGGAGGCTGACAGTTCACTTGCAGGATATAGGAGGAGATTTTTGAATAACAAACTTTTGCAGTTAAATTCTGTTTCAGATAAACAGCAACCGAAATCGGAAGCACCAGTAGCCCCAGGCACCTGGGTCTGGGTGAAGATTACGAAACGGAAGAATTGGAGCTCTCTGAAGTGGGAAGGTCCATACCAGGTACTGCTGTCAACACCCACTGCAGTCAAAATTGCGGACCGAGCTTCCTGGATTCATTTGACACAATGTAAACTGGTCAAAAACTTTGAACTGGACAAAAACTTTGTTACTGTTGCACAACAAGAACAAAATGGCCAGATACAGAGTGACTAGAGACACTGAGCAATTTCAAAAAACTTGTATGATTGTTTTTGTTGCAATATTGATCACACTGTTCTTTTTGCTGTGGCCATACTTTTTTCCTGCCACAAAGGTTGAACTGATTCGACGTAATGAACCAAACATAGACTGGCATCCGAACTTTAACACTTATCAGACAATTACACGTGTATACGCAGAGACTTTCAATGTTTCGAACTGCTGGGTCTGTACGGCCATACCAACAGCATACGGGGGTTTGTTAATGACTGCTATCCCCCTAGGGGTCAATGAGACCTGGGAAAATCTGGTTTTTGACACAGTCACTATTAAAGCACAAGATAAGGTATCACTGTATTTGCTGTGACACAAAAAGGAATTGTATGTTTTTATAAAAATGATTCCATCCAAGTTGGATGGAGCAAATGTAATGTTACTGTACAGTACAAATGTTATAGAAAACCAAATGATTTGAGTGGATTTTGTAGTACAGATTATGACTCATTTTTGAAATCTATGCATAAAACTCTTGATCAGGTACAGCACAATCCTGTACTTTTCAAACAGTTATCAGTGATAGATAGGAAAATGTTTCATGCAGGGCAGTCATTTCGTAACAAAGTAATGACAAAGGTAGAGGACTGTTATTTTGTATGTGGGAAAAAGGCATATATATGGTTACCTGAGAATTGGTCTGGCAGTTGTTTTTTGGGATACCTGGTTCGGGCCATCCAACACACTGCAGCTTTGCCTCAAGGGAGTATCCGAAATACTCGAGACGTAACCAAAAAGACTGTTAAGAAACCGGAGAATCCAGTGGGACGAATCGATGCAGGGTGGAAAGACCATCGTAATGTGGGAACCAAACTTGTGCACATGGACTTGACGATGCTGTTATATCCTGGGCAGGTATATCACCCATGTATGGCGGAGTCAAATCAATATGGGAACTGCGAAAACTGTCTAAACTTCTTGAAATAATGAGTAATGCAACTTTTTCTGCCCTTGAACTGATAACTGATGAACTGAATGCCATGAGAACTGTAGTTCTTCAAAACCGAATGGCTCTTGACTTCACCCTAGCGGCGAGAGGCGGAACTTGCGCTTTAATCAAAGAAGAGTGCTGTGCGTTCATTCCTGACCATCAGCATGAGATCAACGACCATCTCGAGGTGATTCAGTAAGTGTCGGCCATGACCAAACCCTCTGACAGAGTTTTTTCAGAATGCCTTTGAGGGGGGTGGGACTCCATCTTTATGAACATACTGATTGCTATTGGGGTAGGTTTACTCCTAATAGGAGCTTGTATTTGTTGCGGAATCCCCTGCATGAAGAAATTAATTAAGGAATTCATAGATATATCTGTATCTGAAACTATGTATCAAAGTACTGAATTTGAAGAGCTGCTAGAATGTGAGACGCTTTCATAAAACTTTAAACTGAATGACTTTCTTAACTGCAAATCCTAAATGGAAGAGGTTAGGGAAAGAAGCAAGCTGTTTATCCTTTTTTGAAAATAGAATAAAAAGTATTAACAGGGGGGAGATGTTAGAAAAATATGTATTAATATGTGTATGCTTAATGCCAAATTAATAATCAAGTGTTTTTAATACGCTTTTCATTCTATTTCTTATGCACCGTGATTTATATAAATTGAGTTTCATACGAGACTGAAAATGTGCCTTATTGAAACTGCAGCATGCTTACTGAAACTTGCAAGTTGCCCTCTGACCTAGTATCTGCTAGCACAGCAATATTCTTGTTTATGCCTTGTGGAAATGTACTTGAGAAGCAGGTGTTAATCTGCTAGGTCAGAAGCATATGAATAGACAATATACCATTTAATAAATGTAATGATTCCAGACAGCCTTGTTCAGAGGATGGGAACCTCTGCAGCTGCAGTAGTTTAGAGATAAGTTAGACAAAGGCTTATTAGAGAAATGAACTGCCAGCATTGTGTTCAATTTAGCTATAGTATATTGAATGTAACATAACAAGTATCTAACTGAAAGTAACCAAGGCCATGTTGCTTTCCTCAGGATATTTCACATAAAAATTGTTTAAATCAGCAGAAAATCATGGAAAAGATGGTCAGCAGATGATGACCAAAGGGTGGTAATTCGTTACGTCAGCATGTTAGGTCAGGATTAATTTGATAACCTATAAAAATGAATGCATTTCCTGTTTCTGATTAGACAAACTCTGTATTAGCACGTTTTTGTCTCCTTGCTGCAAGATTAAAGTGCCTTAACCTGAATCTACCGTGTTTTGATAATTTTTAAAGTATATTTTTCCTTTGACACTGTAAAACAAGTCTTCAAAGCACTTTCTAAGGCCAACATCACTACTTCTGTGGAACCAGATAACATATAAGGTTGCCTATTGAAACCCCCCAACAGAGAATATTTAATGTCAGCCTCCAAACAAGATTTTTGCTGGATGAATGGAGGATAATAGTCATCCTTCAACACAAAAATGGGACATCAACTAACCTAGCTAATTATAGAACCATAAGGCTGGCCATCTTCATCTGTAAGACTATGGAGAATATCATTATGGAAATAATAAATAAGGAGATAGGTAACCTACAAGCTCTTAACCCAAACAAGCTCATTTTTGTCCAAGGGCAGATCCTGCCTTCTTAACCTAGTTAATGACTTCTAAATGGGTACTGATGAAATGGATGAGGGAAAATAAGCACTTACCACATATCCAGACTTTTGTAAAAGTGTTTAACACTGTCCTCAACTCAGATATTTTTGATACTCTCTCCCAGTTAACAGTAAAACCCTATGCAACTCACTGGATAGCAAACTGTCTCACAAAGCCAGGAAATTGTTCTACCTCCTCCAAAAGCCCTATCACTAGTGATGCACCTCAGGGTTCAGTGTTTCAGCCATTCCTCTTTAGCATTTATGGCTGACCAAGACTGCAGATGATTGAAAACTTGGTGCCAAGATAAACTCTTCAAAGGACACAAAGATCCTGCAAAAGAGCCTTTCCCAAACTAATAGCTGGTGTCATACCCAAGGACTAAAATGTAATGCCAAAAATATATAACAGTCTCCTTCAGCAAGCATGATATCCCTTCCAACTATCATATCAACAACACATTCCTGAAAATCAATTCAGGAGTTAGGGACTTGGGAACATACATGAACAACAAAATGTCCTTTGATCACCATGTGTCCAATAATGTAAAAAAGTCCTTATTCACTGCACAACTTATTAGTAAGTGCATGGCATCTTGTTCCAGGGATATGATTATTCTACTGTTAGTGGCACTTATTAGTCTGACCATTGAGTATTCAGAGATGATTAAAATAAATGAAACATTGAAGGAGTATATCAACTCAAATAAAAGGCTAGAAAAAATGGAAACTTTAACTAGCTAACCAGATGAGCTGATAAAACTACAAAAACTATCATGTTGAAAAGAAGAAATAGCTGGTTAAGTATGAGACTTCTCAAGAAAAGCTGTTTATAAATGCTAGAGTGAGAAGACAGAGTACACAGAGAAAACTGGAAGGAACAAACTGTATTCATTTTATAACCATACAATTAGGCAACTGACTGGTATTTCACAGCAGGGTTTGTTAACTGAAAGGGCACATTGACTGTATGCTCTAGACCTAGCCATGAGAAAAAAGCCAAGACATGCATTAGTAAAGATGCAATCATACAAGCAGAAAGAGTTGACCCTGAAAAAACTGTGGAAGAACGGAAAAATATTAAGAAATGGAGGCAAGTATGAGATTCAGGCTGAACTATCCAGCTGTCTTCAGAATATTTTTCTTGTAGAATCAAAGACATTTTTGATGCAAAACAGGCCAAGGAGGAAATATAAAAGTCTATCCAACAAAAAGTGAGCCAGCAAACAGAAAGGGACTTTGCTTCTCAGTCTAATAATAAAGCTCACAGGGAGACTTTACCAGTGAAACATTTTTCAATGCTCCATAGAAAATGCTTGAGAGATATAGAAAAGTACAGGAGTTGACTAGAAGAATTGGGCATACCTTGGACTGGTGTTGGGGCAATGGAGGTGAACAGGGGGAAGACCAGTAATACTGAACATAGTGAATAAATGTAAAATGATAAAGCATCACATATGTGAAATATGGCTTTGCAAGAAAAAAGCTGAGAAAAAATTGGGCTTTTGTTGACTTTGTTAAACTTTGGGAGGACTGTAAAGCACATACTCCACTTTATGTCATTAATATTTAGAAGGACACTAAAAGGAAAAAAGTAAACTATAAATAAAACATTTTTTGTTATTAACTGTATTTGTATAAACATTTCATGCTATAAGCTACATGAAATACAGTAAAGTAATTTTATATAGTATGCATTTAGGGGTATTTTAATGTGAGGATGAGGGAGTGTTTTTTCAGTGATTGTTGTGCATGATAAAGATGTTAAACTAAACAAGTATTTTTTTTTTAATTTTTAGGCTTTAAAATGTAACCAGAGAAGAAAGGCTGGGCAAAAGCAGGTTTAAGTTAATATGCTGCAGTCTTGAGCTACTGGGGTAGGAGAGGGAGGTGCAAAAGTGCACTGATAACATTATATGTAGAGTTGAAACTTTTTTTCTAATTTTTGCAAAGGTGAATGTCTGGATTAATGCAATTGGCTTAATCTAAAACCACATATTATCTGTAAGCAAGTAGGCCTGACAAATAAAAAAATGATGAATGCCAAGAGAAGTGATACATTTCTTCCATATGCAATGATATTAGCTTTTTTTTCCTTTAGCAAATATTCAGTCAGAGTTAAGACATTTGCAGCTGAAGTTGTACATTCTGTTCTGCTCTGGTCTGTTCTGTTCCTGCAGAGTTGTTAGCTGATTTTTTCTCATTGTTGACTATGTTTCCATGCAGACAAGCTGTCTGCAGCTGAAAGTAATTAATCTTGAGAGTTCTTTGTATTTGCTGAGGGAAATGTAAAATTTAAAGGTACAAGGTCAAGCAATGTAAAGAATTAGAGATAGTAGCTTCCAAAGCAGCCTTAATACTTCAATATGTTTAATAGAACAGTGTATAATTTAGTTTTATTTAAAGATAATATTTTGACTTAAGAAAAATGCATTGGCTAATGTTTTCTAAAAGCATGTAAACTGTTTTTCATATCTGGGAATGGAATATTGATAAAAAAAAAGAAAAGACAGCAATCAGTGTAAATGACAGCACAGTTTGTAACACGCACTTTAGCATAGGTAACCTTAATTTCAGATTAGCTAATGCCTGTGGGTGCAGCTGTAAATTTGAGGCAGTTGTTCATAACTGGAGTGTTAAACTTAATTTTTTGAAGATGTTCAAAATTTTGTGCATTTGTTTTAAGTTAATAGGTTATGAGTTCTGAAAAGCCATTTAGTTTTTTGTTTGAAGGTTTGCATTAAAACAAAAAGTCTTGAAAAATGTGGCATAAGTTTGGATGGAGATGGCAAGAAACAACTCTATAAAACATGCCAAATATTAGCATGTGCATGTAACACAAAAGTTGGAAATATACATTCAAAAAGCTGTCATGTATAATAGGTAGGAACAATAACTTCTTATCATAATGACTATACCGCCCATATTATCTTGAAAAGTGAATAGCCTAAAGGTATAGACAAAAAGGTAAAAGTATTGAATTATATGAAGAAATGCAGAGTGCAAACAATAATGTTGCTGGAGACACAATTGGAAAAAATAAGCAATAACTGGTCTAGACTAGATATAAATTATATTTCACAAAAACGTGCATTTTTAAAAGCTCTGACACACATCCAATAGCTATTTGAGATAATGCACCCATAAAAACTAAGATAAAAATGCACCTTTAATGAAGCAAAAGTGATTCACAAAAACTTTCCCGTCTACCTGTTTAAGAGAGAGGAATTTAAGGAATGGGTAATGGAAATTATTAAAGAACTGTTACTGAAAATAGGAATGTCTTTAGAAGTTATAGCTAGTGAAATGGACAAAATGACAGTTTAACAATAAGGTAGAAATAAAAAAAAAAGTTATGTGATTAAGAAGCAATATGAATTATTTAGAGGGGATGCAAAGGTTTAAGTATTGCAGACTAAAGGGAATCATACAAAACAAGAAGAAGTGTAACTGTAGAGTGCTAAAGGGAAAATAAGGAAATATGTGGATAATACAAATGTTTAGAATGATTGCTATTAAGCAGCTACTTGTTTTTTTTTGTTTGTTTTTTTTTTGTAATAACTCTAATGCACAAATCTTTTACCACAACGTCTTAGACAACAGAAAGAAGAAAGGGTTGTTGCCTTACTTAGGAAGCATATAACAGGAAAAATATCCAGAGAGTCTTAGAGGTATTAAAGATGATTTGGAAATGTTATGAACATCTGTATAAAGCAGAAGAATGTAGAAATCAAGAAAAAGCACAAATAGAAATAATTATAGAAAATGTAAGTATGCGAAGGTTAGCAGCAGATGGCGCTTAACAACTAACAGTTAAGATAGGAGGGGATGAGAAAAACTTGTGATGTATAATCAATCTGCAGGAAAGTCTTTGAGAGCAGATAGTATTCTTATGGATGTTTGAAAGTTAGGAGGGAAGAAATTGATAATGTTCTGGAAGGTTTTGTTTAATAGTATTTTAAAAGGAGGGGAAGCAGTAACACCTTGGAAAAAATCTATAGAGGCTGCAATACTTACAGATGGTAAAGACCCATTGGACTCTGCTTCATATGTACCCAGTTACATTTTAAATCTTGATTATGAAGTGATTATATCTATACTAGATAAAAGAATAGCAAAGGTATCATCATCATTGACAGATATAGATCAATGTGGTTTTATGGAGAGAAGGCAAACATTTGACAACATTCATAGAACAATGATGATCCAAAGTGAAGCAGAATGTAAGAAAAATACCACTACTGTTGGTGGTCTTGATCCAGAGAAAGCATTCAGCAGGATAAGCAGGGATGTTATGAGTAGATCAATGGAAGCATTTGCATTTCCTGATACAATAGTAAGATTAATTAGGATGATATATGAAGGATCAGAAGCAAGAATTAAAGTGGAAGAATTACTCTCTGATAAGTTATTTCTGGACAGAGGAACCAGGTCAGGGCATCCTCTTTCCCCATTGTTATTTGCTTTATATTTAGAGCCATTGACAAAGAAAATAAAGGACTCTGAAATTCAAGGATATAATTAATATGTTAATCAAGAAAAGCTGGCTTTATTTGCAGATGATAAATCCAGAAAAAGGACATCTCAGTGTTGTGGGATATTTTGAGACAGTCGCAAGACTTTTTTGGTATTTGAAATTAATGAAGATAAAACAAAGGCTATAGCTGTACATTCTGTACCATCACATGAATTGGTTCAGCAATACCCATATTTATGGGAACACAATAAGATGAAGTATTTAGGAGTATAGCTTAAAAAGGTCTCTGTAATAGCAGCTAAGAATATGTGAGAAGAAACTAAACAAAAGATAATACAAAAAGTTAGAAACTGGTTGATCTTGTTTATGGATATGGATAGTTAAGAAACAAACAGTGAAAATGTTTTACAGATAGAGGAGAAGTTGTGGACAATTATTAATAAAGCACTGAATGATTTTAACTATGAGGGGGAGAGGGCAAGGGTCAAGTGGAGTAAGTTGACCCTACCAATAGAACAAGATGGTTTAAGATTTGTTGATTTGAAGGGATGACATAGAGCCACATAACTAAGGCTCATGTGCATAACACACGTAAAAAATTATATTTTAAAAGGGAAAAAAGGATGTTAATGAAGCAGGGTAAATTCAAGAAATAAGGAAAGAGTAGGATTTTTGGATGCATATCCTTAAGGGGAATAACAACAGACTTGTAGAATATTATATTCATAAAAGTAGCAGAAAGTGTTCTAAAAACTAAGCTAACACAAGAATGGAGGAAGGAGATTTTGCAAATATGGATGACTGCAAGAAGGAGTACAGAGAATAGGCAAGGGGGCTGGAACGTAATGGAAAAAACTGGCAAAGGAACCAAAGTACTGATAACAAAGAACAAGAGAGTAAAAAGTAATAGAATGGGATGGGAACAAGACCACAGGCTAGAGACCTTGTTCCTTATGAGGGATTGATATCAAAGTATAGGCAAAGACAAAGGGATAGGTAAGTATTCAGTATGCAATAAAGTCTAGAAGCTTTAGGATTTTTGCTTGGAAATATTTGAGTAGGCATTTTTATACCCAAAGTAGACTCCAAATAATTTTTCTTCAGGTAGATGGCAAATTGGAGGTGTCATGTGGAAGCAAAATGGAACTGAGAAAATATGTTTTGGGAGTGTGATGAGTTGGCAGATGTTAAAAATTCTCTACAGAGTACTCCGTCAGTAAATGATTCGTTTGAACTGTGGCACATGATCTGAATTACCTCAACACAGTAAAGTCTTGATAAGTATAATGCTGGTGGCTACAAAAAAACAATTACTAGACAAGATAAATTGAAGACTAAACTATCTGTGCTAGAAGTACTGAATATTGTTACAGAGGTAAAAGACCTGGAAGTTGGAACTTTAAATAAGGGCAGGAGCAAATTATGTAGAAATAAATGGAAATTGTGGGAACAATACATGCAGAATAATGTTCTGGAGGAGAATTAAGGTTTAAGGGAAGGCAGGAATTGAGAAATTTATGTAATTTTGGACTGATAATAGTTATAATAAAGAACTTACATTATGGATAATGTATGTAACTGGAAACATGAAAACATGGTTTGTTTTATTTTATATTAATGTACATTTGCCTAAGTCTTAAGTGATAATTTAATATGCTATAAAGTCCACCTATCTTCTGCCCTCCAGCATGAACATTCCCAACCTCTCTAGTAGCTACTTATTTTATGGTTGATTTAGTTTCCCTTTTATTCATAACCCTCTTCTGCACTTTTCCACTACTTTATTTTCCCCTTAAGTGATCAAAGTTGAGCAAAGAACACAAGGTGCCAAAGCCCTCTATAGAAGAATTATGCTGCTGATACCTTTCCAAACAAACATTGCACACTATTATTTTGTAAGCTTTTACCACTGCTTTCTCACTTTGCTTCTGGTGATTTATTTTGAGTGCCATTGACCCTCAGGCTCTTTAAATCCTCCAAATTTGATAAAAGGCCTTAATATGTTTGCTGTACTTTGCTCTAGAATTAATGTAATTAAAGTGCATCATTTTGCACATATTCACTTTGTGACCCAGCTGTCACCTCTGTCTGCTCTCTGTTGTCATGACCGTGGACTAAAACTAAATGTCACTGATATACTTCTCATACTCTCACACCTGTGTTCCACCATTGCATCAATATGGGACTCATCCATGGATAAATTAATCATGTAGTCAATACAGATTGTGACATCAGACATAAACATGTAGAACAATATTGAATCAAACTAATCCATGTCTTCCTCACAAGTCATCATCCACTCATATGATCCTACTTACTTATTTATAACACCACAATCTATTTCTTCCAAGATAACTACATTTTGATCTGTCATCTCCTTAGAAGTGGGTCAAAGGCCTTACTATTATTTGTGAAAATCATACCCACTTGTATATCCTGTTTAGTAGTTATGTACCTGTAAATATATAGTATTTTATTTAACTTTGTGATGGAACTTAACATACTTCTAATAATTTTTCCATTGCCTTCCCCAGAAATGGTGTTAGGTTAACTTCACTGTAATAGTTTATTGGACCCATTTTAGTCCTCCCTTTTGTAAATGCACAACATCCGGTTGTGCAGTCTAGTTATTGGTGAAACCAGGTTCCTAACAGCCACACCTCTAAATCTTTTTAACAAAAGAATTCTGGACAAAACTGAAAAAAATAGGGGAGGACAAAGGCCCATCAACCACAAACAGATTTTAAATATTGTTCTTATAAATTTAGAAAGTTGCCAGAACAACATTTGTTTTTGCATTACCATGCATTTTATGAAGGATATGAAGTCTGGAACTCAAATGCATATCATTTAATAGTAATTTAAATTTTCACTGATATACCAGAACACCAAAAATTTAATGAGGAACAGACAAAAATATGAAGCAAAAATATGGACATTCTGCATGTATCTAGACAACGAAGAGGTATGCCAACAGCTCCTCAAACTCAGGGTGGAAGACCCCATCTTTGTTGTTCCATTACATATTTTTTTTTCTATTTCTTCTATGGCTCTTCTCCCATCCCACTGCTCACTCTGTCAGAATGGCAAGCCCCTTACCAAATAATGAAAGTACAGTTGTGTAAGTAAACTTACCATAACACTAGATGTTTGAATGATCACTGCCCTAAGCTATAAGGGTTATATCCTTCATAGAATATAACAGCCGGCCGGCTTCCAAAGCTTCAGGGCACCTTCCATGCACTCAAAGAGTTAGATCGCTTGAGCTGTGCTGTCTAAAAGACTGGTTTAGGCTCAAAGCCCTGAAGAGTATCCATGCCAAATGAGAGAGAGATATGAGCCCTGAGAGGACATAGCTAGGAGTAAAGGGACATGAATGCCCACACCCTGGCAAAAGCATACATTACAAAAATAAGTGGGGATAAGGAGGCAGTGGCTGCTGCAGCAGTGATTATTCTATTATCTACTGTTATGGTAAGTTTACTTACAAAACTGTACTGTGCTTCTCATATTGATCACTACTGCAGTAGCCTAAGATATATGGGTAGATTAATATAGCTTCCTACATTTGGGGGTAAAAGAGGAAGGGTCCAGCAGCCCCTGGGGAATGATCCTAGCAAACACTGATCTAGATCTAGAGAATGAATCAAGCTTGTGGTGCTTGGAAAAGTATGTACAGAGGACAAAGTTGTTGTTTCTAGAATACTTCTAAAATCCAACTATTTCCAGTAAGCCATAAAGGAATCCAAGGCCCTGGTAGAATGAGCCTAGACCTTGCCTGTAACAGTTTTATTGTGGTGGGAAAAGACAAAAGGTTATTGCCCAGGATGACCATTTGGAAATAGTCTGTTTTGAAACAGGTTGTCCCTTATCTTTACAAGAAACAAACAGCTGATTTGAAGAGCTGAAAGATTTAATTCTGCCAATATAGTACCAGAGTTTGCTGCAGACATCCAAGGTGTGGACTACCCATTCTCCTTCATTTTTGGGTTCAAGGAAGAAAACTGTCAGATGCATAGGTTGGCTTAAAATCTACTCAGATACCACTTAAGGCATAAAACTAGGAGGATTAGTTCTCGAAGAATCCCTGTCCTTGTGAAAAATGAGAAGTTCGATCCATAATAAGAGCTTGCAATTCAAACACTCTTCCTGCAGAGGTCAGATAAATCAGTAAACAGTTTTCCCTGCTTCAAATCAGTCAGATAAGCTGGCAGAAATGGAGTTGTGTTAGTTTCCCTAACACAAATTAGAGCAGAGTGCACCTCCAGGCATTTTTGCAGTTAATGTCCGACGCCTGTACGTGTCAAATATTGCTTGTTCATATTTCCATTAATGATTCCAAAACTATGCTACATACAAGGTATCAGTAGATTTTTCCATAAATTATACATAATAGCAAACAGTTTTATTGTTATTTGACCTTTGTCTAATGAAGCTAAAGAGATATTGATTATTATTTGTATACTGTTTATTTGTATTGTAATAATGTTCATATTTCTCTAAATATCCCAACATTCAGGTAACACAGACAGAACTATATAGCCTTATATAAAAGCTCATAACTGCATGAAGTAAATCCCGCTGGCAGTATGTGTCTTGCTTGAATGGTTACTGAGATATCATAAGCTGTTTATAGAGCATTACAATATCAGTATTCACTGCCTTTATTTTGGCTTATAAAATCCAGTTTAAAGCATCAAAATGAATAAATGCCACTAATGTAAAGATTATTTTATCCTGAACAGTTGCCATTTATACTTTTCTAGTAACACTTATCATGGTTCCAGAGATATGAATATTTGAATTGTAAGGTGAGATCTTCAGGTTTTTAAAGGCTCAAGCCACACCCACTGAGAGTTAAAAGCATACACACAAAAGAGCTGTACTGAAGGGAATGAGTTAAGATCCCAAGGAGGACTCGCATGTTCTCTTGGAGGTCCCTTATGTAACCCCCCTTAAAAGCATTATAACATGAGAATGCACTGAAAGAGGGGGATTCATGGGCAGTCATGCTGAAATGGCTGACAAATTAGCTTAGTAAAGGAGGCCATTAGATAGTAACACACACAAACACTTTAAAACCAGAGAGGCGCTAACCCTGAATAGGTTCTGAAGAAAGCCTTTTCCATTTGCTTAGATATGATTTTCTAGTAGTTGCTTTCCTACCTCCATAAGTACCTGCTGCACGTACTCGGGATCTTAATACCTATTAGGCATATGTTTACTATCATCCATGCAGTCAACTGAAGCTGCTTAGAGTTGGGATGTATCAAACTCCCCTGTTCTTGTGTGGATAGATCCATCCTGAGATGGAGCTTGTGGTAAATTCCTATGGCCAATTCCAAAATAAGGGAGAAAAAACTGTTGCCTGGGCCAGAACGGAGTCACCACAATAATCTTGAGGGATTCTTTCTGGATCTTCAGAAGTACCCTGGATATCAGTGGAAAGGGTGGAAAAGCATACAGAAATATCCCTGCCCAAGGAAAAGAAAAATCATCCATCTTTCAGGTCGTCTTATATGGATTCCCAGAGCAGAATTTTGCCAGGTGATTGCTCAGAGAGGAGGAAAAATGATCTGCTCGAGGAACTCCCCACAGCTGGATCAATTCTCAGTGACCCTACCCAATCTAAATTACATTTGTAAGAGTCTGCCTTTGCCCTGCTCAGCTTCTCTGCCACATAACTTTGCTCTGATGGAATGCAAGATGTCTACAGAGTGTGATTGTTCTATAAAGCTATATCCCAAGCTAACATGGCTAGTCTGCCTAAGGGTTAAGACGTGGTTTCCCATCCCTTGTTGATGTACCAAATCACTGTGGTATTATCTGTAACCACTTCAAGAAATCCAGGGGACCAGAGGTGATTCAGAGAACTGAGTTCCTTGATAAGAATAAGCCTTGTTCTCAGTTGTCCACTGAGGGGACCACAACAGCTGGGTGTATATCATAACCACGAAAGCAAATAATGCCAAGCAGCATTACATCAAACACAAAACCGCAAATGCTGACAATAGCGAAGCTGCGGATCATCAAATTCTTACCTAGGGCAAGAATTTGGTGGGCCGTTCAAATGGCTTTGCTATTTTCTCCACTGTGGTGCAATCTCAGAGTTGGTATATTTAAGTAAGGGGAGTTTGGAGGGCACAGCCCCCCATGTTGGGGGGTGTGGGGGGGGGTGAAGCCCCCAACATTAGACATAGGTTTTTGGTGTGCTTGTGTTGTGTGTGTGCTTCTCGGAACAGCAAATTATTCCCAGGAAAAATATAAGTGCAAAGTTTTATAATATGGATGACAGCCATGGAGAAAGCTTTCCATATGCTTCAAGACATCTGTGATGAAGACCACCTTATTCTCTGCTGACCATGATTAGATTTTTTTTTTTAATAACATACTGGTTGTTTTTATTGATGCATATGTGAAAATAAAAAAAGGAAGAAGTCAACAATCTAGGAGAGAGAGACAGCGTGAGTGCTGGAGGACAAAGCTACTGGAGATAAGAGCATGTAACTGAGGCCTAGTTCTCACAGAGAAGGCAATGCAGAAGCTTATGCACTAAAGCCAAGACTTGTTTAGTAAGAAAATGTCACAAAACAATTGCATTCCCAGTCATACACATGAAAGGAATGCAGGAATGAAAAATAAAGTCTGCTCACAACATCGACTTGTATACCTGACAACTACAGAGTCGATGTTAATGTTGAACACAAGCAATACAGTACAAAACTTACATCATGTCTTCGTAGGTGGGGGCAAGCCCCCCTGCACCCCCCACACTCTCTGCTAATTATATATTCCAACTTAAAGATCGCATTACAGTGAGGAAAGGGAAGAATGTCCAAATCCGTACTGTACTGTGATCTTTAGCCCTTAGATCGACTTCGTATCAGTGAATGCACAGTGGCATTTGTTGATATGAACTACCAACAGTTGGCAACATGGCAGTCAGCCATCTGCTGTCCGGTACCCCATTGTCAGAACATCTGCACTCGGGATTTTGACAGTAAACTGTCAAGACTAGAGGTAAAGTTTACACCAGGAGAATAAAGCTGAGTTCTCTTTTCTATGTAACAAAGCTAACATCCCTCAAGAAGCTTCCAGATGATTAATTAAGGAATTAGTTAGCATTTACACCAGGTTTGTGAAACCAGCAAAATGGAATCAAGAAATCCAGTTTTTTTCTTTAATGTGTGATTCTTAATGTTCTTCAACTTTGATGGGGGTTACGCTGTTAGAATAAGGTGGAGGCAAGGTACTGGGATTATTATTATTTAGTAAATAGTTAAAATTAAATTTAAAAATGTATTGAAATTATTAGTATTTTTTTCTCATTTTTGTAGTGTTATCCCTCTTTACTACACAGTTGATTTTTTTTCTCTGTAAATCTGTTTGGTACTGTGGGTTGCACTTACAAATGGGATGATGGATAAAATTTAAGTTATTGATTTATCTTGGAATTCTGTGGTGGAAGGATCTAAGAAAAAAAGAAAGAGAAAGTAAATGTAATTAAATTGTTACAATTTTTTTTCTTCAGATACATTTATTGTGTACACTTCACTGTGCACATGCTCCTCACCTGTGTAAATCCATTTTTCTTTAACAGCTCTTACCCCATGTCCCTTTATAACCTCTATCGACTTTTATACAACAAACCTTTCTACCACTTCGTCTCAGTTCCCTTGCTATCTTAACCCCCACCTTATACTTCAATTTCTTTCTGAACTTCCCACTTTATCAATTTCCTTCAAATACTCTCCACGACTCTCTTATAACCAGCTTCTATGTTAGCATGTACCCTAATATTCTTACCCTCACTATCCTTGGCTCATCAGCTGTACAATGCCTCTGTCCCTCATCTAGCTTTAACTATTATCCACCTAAGTAATATTTCACACTCCTTATCTCAATTTTTATTATTCCTTACCCATATCGTATACATCATATCCAATTGTCTGTTGTCACAAATATTGCACATGATCTGTTTGTATGCTAGATGTTTTTACTTATAATTTAATATTATGTATAATGTCACTGCAGAAGAAATATTTGTTTTATCTTTGTACAATGTCACTACAGAACAATTACCTGTTTTATTTACATGTATCTTAACACCCCTGCTAATTATATATTCCAACTTAAAGATCGCATTACAGTGAGGAAAGGGAAGAATGTCCAAATCCATACTGTACTGTACTGTGATCTCTAGCCCTTAGATCGACTTCGTATCAGCGAATGCACAGAGGCATTTGTTGATATGAACTACCAACAGTTGACAACATGGCAGTCAGCCATCTGCTGTCCGATACCCCATTTGCAGAACATCTGCACTCGGGATTTTGACAGTAAACCGTCAAGACTAGAGGTAAAGTTTACACCCGGAGAATAAAGCTGAGTTCTCTTTTCTATGTAACAAAGCTAACATCTCTCAAGAAGCTTCCAGATTATTAATTAAGGAATTAGTTAGCATTTACACCAGGTTTGTGAAACTAGCAAAATGAAATCAAGAAATCCAATATTTTTCTTTAATGTGCGATTCTTAATGTTCTCCTTATCTCAGTTTTTATTATTCCTTACCCATATCGTATACATCATATCCAATAGTCTGTTGTCACAAATATTGCACATGATCTGCTTGTATGCTAGATGTTTTTACTTATAATTTAATATCATGTATAATGTCACTGCAGAAGAAATACCTGTTTTATCTTTGTACAATGTCACTACAGAACAATTACCTGTTTTATTTACATGTCTATGTAGCACATAATTGTACAAAAAAATTGTTTTGTCATGAGTATCTTAAATGTAACAGATGGAGCATTTCCCCCTGGGCCTCCCCCTGAAAATGGGCCTTGCCCAGTTCGACTTTTCTGATCAAAGGCAAACAAATGTATTTTAGACAAAGTTATTTTTGTTAGGGTCCTTCAAATAATCTCAAACAAAAATGGCTAGCTAAACTAATAAAACATAATAATTTGCTGTTTTAAAAATATTTTAAGATATAGTTCTGTCACCTCACAGCAAGAAGTTCTTCAATTCAATTCTTGGCTGAGGTGCTTTCTGTATGGAGTCGGCATTTCCTCCCTGTGTTCAAGTGGGTTTTCTCCAGTTTCCTCCCACATTCCAAAGACATGCAGTAGGTGGACTGGACACTCTCAATTGGCCAATTGTGCATGAAAGTGTGCTGTATGGAAGAAGAGGCATGGGAAGGCTAGCCAGCCGGTGGTGTGAAGTTTAGCTCTAGATGTTTGTTGAAGTGACACCCCAACCCCATGTGAAAAAAACAGGAAAAGGGGTTGTAGATGATAGAATTGCATCCTTTGTCAGAAAATGAAAAAGAAGCATTAAAGCAGTATCTAAATAATTATATAAGTTTATAGGTTCTAACTAAGCTTGTGGCCTAGGAGACTGTCAAGAAGGTCACCCACATAACCCAGTACTGCTTGGAGACTAATAATGTCCCACCTTAAACAGATCGTTCCCACAAACTCCTAGGCAAAAAATTGGAATCACTCATCCAGACTAGTTTAACATTTAGACCTAGAGAAATTCACAATAAGGAATTCAAAAAGTTAAATGAATTATTGATCCTTTTGTTTCAAAAAGGGCAGGATAATGAATTTCAG
This sequence comes from Protopterus annectens, assembly GCF_019279795.1. NCBI lineage: Eukaryota > Metazoa > Chordata > Ceratodontiformes > Protopteridae > Protopterus > Protopterus annectens. Next base: position 821,243,006 of record NC_056741.1, on the reverse strand, counting down.
ACTACTGTGTATAAAATGTAAAATTATACTGTCATCTAGCATGCAGATGCAATAAATGTTTTCAAAATTTCTCCTTAAAGATACTTCTTTTCCTGAAATTGAATATGTAATTATGACCCTGCTTGTTAATATGTTCAACTACAGCATTTATAATTGTGTGCATATTTAAAGATATACACACTTTTCTGTAGTGCAAATGGCACTGTTATGATTCCTCTAGGTTTGTTTATGTTTTATGATAATGATATTCTTGTAGCTGTATGCCAGAGTTTCCCTAACATTTGCATGCCTTTATTTATTTATGGACTGTTTACCTTGAGAGCACCACTAAACTGGGTCAGCATTTTTATGCGTCTATGTCTATCTCACACACACACACACACACATAAACATGGAAGTTATTGTATTGTAGTACAAGACACAGTTAACGGACTTGTCCTGTTCTGCCTATCCGACACAGCTTCTTGTTTTGCTTACACAGGTGATACATTAAAACACCATAATTTAAGCAAGAATGCCTCAGACCTACACAGATAGGAAAATCCATTTACAAAGTAAGGACATCCACTTTCAATTTAAAAACTGACAAATAACCTAGCTTTACATGTAAAATAATTACAAATGAAAAAGGAAAGCGAAGAAGCTGTCTGTAAGGTAAGGGTAAATAAAGGTAAACACCTTAACCATTATGCCAACTCCCAATCCCAAAGATATCCCTTCATTCAATGACGTTTTCAGCAAAGGTGAGCATCAAACTTTGCACTTTGCACATGGGAGGCAAACACCTTAACCATTCTGCCAATTGGTTTTAAATTACCACACCTTTGTATAACAAAAAGCACATACTTGTTTTTCTTCCCAAAGCCTAAAAATTGAAAGACAAATGTACACACTGTGGTAGGGAATTAAACTTCTTGAGCTGGTCATTTCCTGGTTCTTCTACTTATCATCTATTCATGATATCCATAAAGGCAAAGAAGGAAATCCATATGCCAGACTAGCAGTTAAGGAAAAACATTTGGTCCGGTAAAAGGCCTTCTCATCATCACAGTCTAGTAGCAGATGTCATTGTTAAACCCTTTCCGGTACCAGTGAAGGACATTTCATATTCATTTTAATTTGGTACTTCTTTTGCTCCTGTTGAAACCTAATAACTGAAACAAATAGTCAGCATTTTAATCTTGAAAACATAGTTTAAGTCCTTTTCCCCCATTTTTCTCCCAGAGTAGAGAGAAAAATGTTTCAGCCAGTGCAGCCTGATAGTTTGGTTTTTCTTTCTATGAATCTCTATAGCCTTTCTGTCTCATATTTATTGTGAAAAAGGGCCCAAAATGATCACCCATATTTTGTCTTTGCTATTACTAGAACACAGAATGGGAGATCATGACTGATTTTCTCATAACCATTGTGGTGGTATGAAAATATTTGGGCATTGTCAGTACTGTAAATGGATTAGGGTGGGAGATAGGTGTATGATTAAAGGTAGGACCTATTTTATTCGGGGAAGGTACAATTGCAAAACTAAAGGGGTTGTTTATAGTGCTCTTTGCCAGGGATGTGACTCATTTTACATAGAAAAATTGGAGCAGACATTGAAAGAATGAGTTTATAAACATACACAATATTAAAAAGGAAAAACTGGTAATGCATTGGCAAAACTCCTATTATTGTATCCATACCATGAGTTTAGATTTGCGATTATTGAACAGATCTGCCAAAAAAAACGTGAGGAGCATGGATAATTCAGCTTGAAATAAGGGAACTGTACTGGCATCTTGTACTTAATGCTTTTAAACCCCCCAGGTCTTAATGACAATTGTAGTATATTATGTCTTTAAGAAAGAAAGCCTTGTAGAAATAATTTGTATTGGTTGGTCCCTATAGAGTTGGTAATTTACTAATTTATTTATTTCTATCTGTGGTGGGAATCAATGTGTGTACTGACTTTTTATTTCATATTTTAGGTATTTTATATATATATATATATATATATATATATATATATATATATATATATATATATATATACTGGTTGTAATGTTTAGTATAGGGTCTTAATCTTGACATTATAGAGTTGTTGCACTTTTTTTCAAATGTTCTCCATGTATCCAATTGCTTTTGTAGGGATTTTAGTATGTATATATATGTGTATATATATATATATATATATATATATATATATATATATATATATATATATATATATATATGTATATATATATATATATATATATATATATATATATATATGCATATATATATATATATATATATATATATATACACACACACACATATATATATATATATATATATATATATATATATATTTGTGTGTGTGTTTTAAGTATATAAAGTTTTACAATATTTTTAATATATATATTTTTTAATTTTTATTGAACATGTTATTGAACATGTTTTAAAATAGCACATATATTTATTTATGTGGGATTGTATGCACTCAGGTATACGTTTTCCAAGTTAATTGGTTAGTGGTCATGTAATTTAATCCAAAATATTTAAGATGAGGTAATATAATGTGTAATTATATGATGAAGTATCGGGGGTAACCAGGATAAAAGAGCTTGTTTTACAGTGTTTTTGTGGACAGTGTGGGATTTTATTGTGACTCTGTGTTTGGAATTAAAAAACGTTCACTTAATTTATTGATGTTTGCTAACAGCTTACTACTTCACTGCCTACCATTCTTTTGATTTTTTGCTTCTCGGTTATATCTTATGTTGTTGCCTTTATAAGCCTAGCCATGCAGTCCAGCTCAGTTGTGTTCCATATATATCATGTGCATTTATTAGGAGGGGTATGTTGGGAATTTTCTAGAGGTTAAAGTGGTGGTGAGGTATGTTAGACAGAGGTAGACAGTAATGTCTAAACTATCAGAAATATGGCGGCCACAACCAGTGTGAATTTTGATTTCCCATCCATTCATCAAGGTTACGCTTAAATAGAGTTAGGGATTGACTATGCTTGGATGGGGAGCCTATTCCAGAGCATGGTGGTCCATTGAGATGCATATCTGTCTCACCAACATGCCTTATGTCACAAGCAAAATTTAAATTCTTGGATCCAGTGGTTCTGATAGTGTTCATTTTGCAGATGTGCAAAAGTCCATCAGAAGTGGATCCAACGATGCCTTGTATGCCAGGCATAGATTACCTGTCAGTAACCTGTAGGTTACAGAGTATACAGATAACACTGTAAAAGTTGTAGACTCCAAGTCTGACTTCAAAGGTGCACCATATAGGATAATGCATTTATATCCTTGATTTTCTTTGTAAGAAACCTTTGTGGACATTCCAACTGTTGCACGTGTCTGGAAAAGTACATGCAGACGGGAGCACTATACTCAATGATGGGTCTGATAAGGGACTAAAAGTGGCAGTATGATTTCCTTGGACTTGTATGCCATGCCCTTACATATACGTTTGGTAACACAGAATTAATTTCTTACATGTTCCCAGATCCCCAAGTACTGCGTGTCTTATGGATGGAGTAATTTGCTTGGATACAGTTTTCCCAAAAGGCACTAGAATGCATTTATTGGCACTGAGTTTTAGTCTATGACTTTGGCACCACTCATTTGTCTCTGCCATGGAGAATCTATGATAGATCTCAGTTTGCAGTCATCTGTTAACTTGGTCTGACAAAGGCCCTTGACATTAGCCATTTCCTCTAAGTAGTAATTGCTAAGTAGGAGCAGTCCCAGCATGACCCCCTGAGGTACCCCCTGGGTGATTAGTCTCTGAGTGGAGTTGGTATCAACAGTCCTGACTTTCTGAGTCCCATCAGTGAGCCAGCTGGCAATCCAGTAAGTTATGCAGGGGTTTATGCCCAGTTTGGTGAATTTGTCAACTATACCTGAGTAGGGTATTGTATCAAACACCTTAGCCAGGTCCAAGTTTCTCATCATTCATTGCCTGGGTGACCTTCTCAAAGAAGTCCACCAGGTTTAGTAGGCATTACCTACCCTCAACAAAGTCAAACTGTGTTGGCTCCAGTATCTGAAGGTTGCTTATATCTTTGTTAATCATTTCACTGATATTTTGATCATGGCATTGCATATTAGACTAGTCAGAATAATAGAGAAGTAGTTTCTGGGGTCTGTTGGTGGTCCACCCTGATGAAGTGAGATAATCGTTGCAGCTCTCTGTTCTCATGGTACAAAGCCTGTTTTGATGATATAGTTGAAAAGTGGCTGAAGTGGTCCTGTTAGGTAATGTTTTAAGCTATTTAGGAAGCATTCTGGGATATTGTCGGGGGCCCACTGAGGCTCTGTTTTTGGCCTTTGCGATTGCCGCCAGGACCTGCTACCTGTTAATACTTGCGGGAGGGGATATGCATGTCCTGTTTATTGTGATGACAAGGTTTAGGTACCTAGAGCGTGTAGCTCGGAGGGATTGGGATATCTTTAGGTGTATCATGTCCAACAGCTCTGGGTTTGACATAGCTTTATATGTTAGGCAGAGATTGCCTCGGAGTAGGCGATATGCTACGGAGTAAAGCTGGAGTTTTTTGAGGTGGTCAGTGAAGGGCATTTGTTTGAGGCCAGTAATCCTCTTTGTGAGGTACTTCTGTGGCCTTTCCAGCTGCTGCAGATGTCTTGTGAGGTAGATTCCAAAAGGGGTCTAATGAGTGTCGAGTAGAGGGGAACAATGACCTCTTTTTTCCTGGATGAGAACCATTTTATGATGAGGTGTGCCATGTAGAAGGACTTCCTGACTACTGTGGCGATGTGACTATCAAAGGAGAGACTACTGTCCACCTGGGTCCCAAGGTCTCTTATCACGCATTCGGTGTTAAGTGTATTGCTGCCTATGTGGTAGTTCATGGGTACAGAGTTTTTACCAAAGGGGATGACACTGCACTTTTTGGCATTGAGCTTGAGGCCATGGCTCTGACACCAGGCATCTGTCTCAGCAAGGTCCTTCTGTAGGATGTCCACATCATTTGGGGACTTAACTATGGCTCCTAGTTTGCAGTCATCTGCGAACTTCATTAGCCAGAGGCTTCTGTGTTAGCCTGTACTTCAGAGAAGTAGATACCAAACAGGAGAGGTCCCAGGACAGAACCCTGTGGTACTCCACTTGTCACTGCTTTGAGGTCAGACTTGGAGTCTGCAACTTGTACAGTGTGGGTTCTGTCAGTGAGCCATTTGGCAACCCATCTTGTGACATAGGGATTTATACCTAGTTTAGTGAGTTTAGCTATAATTCCAGAATGGGGGATGGTGTCGAAAGCCTTAGCGAGGTCAAGATAGGCTGCGTGAACCACCTTACCCTCATCTACGGCTTTGGTGACTGTCTCAAAGAAGTCGATCAGTTTCAAGAGGCATGATCTGCCTTTCACAAACCTAAACTGGGTGGGATCCAGAGTTTAGAGGTTACCAATGTCTTTGTTTATGAGTTCCATGATGATACGTTCCATGGCCTTGCAGACCAGGCTCGTCAGACTAATAGGTTGATAGCTCCCGAGATCAGTGGTGGCTCCCCTTTGTGGACTGGGATAACTGCTGCTGTGCACCTTTCAGTGGGCACAAAGCCTGATGAAAGGCTATTATTGAATATGGTGCTTAAGTGGGGGTTAGTTCATTCTGAAGTTCGTGTAAAATGCAGCTTAAGGTGTTGTCCAGTCCCATGGATGCTGTGTTTTTGGCTTTAGAGAGTGCAGCTTTTACCTGCGTAGTTGTGATTACAGGGACTCTGCATTCTTCCTGTATAGATATGGGCCCTTTGGGAGGTGAGAGGGGGGTAAAGTTAGCACTGAACCTATCTGCCAGGATGTTGGCAATATCAGTTGGTTCTGTAACTTTCTTGCCTTTGTGCTGTAACTCAGCATCTGGGTGTTGCCATCGAGATTCTTGACATAGCTATAGAATGCTTTGTGGTTGTCCTTGGAATTAGTGGCGATTTTGTTTTCATAGCTAGCTTTGGAGGATCTTATAAGGGATTTCAGCTTCTTACTGAGGCTGACCAGGGAGTTCCTCCACTCATGGGATTTTACTCTGTTTTGCAACAATTTCTTCCTTCTGTTGTACAGTTTGTTTATGGCAGGGGGACCACCAGATTGGCTTCCTTTTTTTGGAGGATAGCGTCTTGGTTCTGTTTGGGATAGCATGATCCATACACTCGTGTAAGTGCTTATAAAGTGCATTCGTGTAGGATTCAGCAGTTGTAACTGTATTGTCCATCTGCATGGGTGTCATGAAGTTCACCACTTCTTTCTTAAGAAGCATGAAGTTGGCGTTGGAGAAATTTTTTACTGTGGTTTCCTTAATGAGGGGGGGTGGGGGCGGGATGTGGATATCAAGGGTGATTAGCTTATGGTCGGATCGGACCAATGAGGAGTTGACTTCAGGTGTGGAACACCGGTCACTCATGTTGGTAATGACTAGGTCTAGGATATTATTGCCCCTGATGGGGATGTGGATAAGTTGATTCAGGGCATTGGAGTTTATGAATTCAAGAAAGCGTTGAGCTAAGGAGTTGGTACACAAGTAGTTTTCCCAGTTAATGGTGGGGTAGTTGAAGTAGCCCATTATTAGGGTGTTTGGTTGAACCCTAATATTTTCCAGTACATAAAGAAAAGAGGAGTGGGAATCTTGGGGTATGGTGGGGGATCTGTAGCAAGCTACAGTTTGGATTGCAGTTTTGCCCAGAGTTAGTTGCACTTAGATAACCTCAGATGCATTATGGTAAGCAACTAGCCTGGAGGTGTGGATATACTTAATGAATATGGACACACCTCTGCCTTTGGTGTTTCGGTCCAGGTTACATGGCCAAAAAGTGTGGTATGAGTTATGGTCTGGTAGTGCAGGGGTGCTCTCTGGTGCCTTGAACCAGGTCTCAGTCACTGCACAGATATTGATGTTCTCCATTTTAAGGAGTGCCTCGAGTGAGTGGATTTTGAGATTTAGACTTCTAGCATTGAGTAGCATTACCCTCAGTTTTTGCTTGCCTGTTCCTGTTATGGTGGTGAATTTGTTATTTGAACCTTGCCTAAAAACAGCACTATAGGGTCAACAAGAGCCTTAGCCAGTATCTGGAATCCCAGGGGCAACAGGTGCAGGCCATCTGTGGCAAAGCATCATGGTCTGTCGACCATGTCATCCCAAGCAGACAGATACTGGATCCCCTAAGAATGACACCAGAAACTTAGCCAATTGTTAAAGTCAATAATTTTGTCCTTGTACTGCAGTATCACTCTGGGCAATGGCAGAATGTTACTCAGGGCTAGGGTCATACCTGCCTGGGCTACAAGATCAGAGAGCTCTTCCATGTCTCTTTTCATGTAGTCCAGGGAGGTACGTCTCAGGTCATTCACATCAACATGGACAATTCTCTAGTCATATTTGTACTTGTGGAGTGACCTGAGTGCATGGATTATGTGGCAGCTGACAGTAACTTTCTACTTGTTTAGCCTGGTGAGTGGGACATCAGTGTGCCTGACTACAGAGTCACCTATGACTAGTGTGTTGGGTACGTTGTTTTGCCTTATTGGCTGTGGTTGAGTGGCACACTGAGTCTGTGGGCTGTGTGTAATTTGGGTTGTGTTGGGGGATGGAGGTTGCTTGCGTTTCTGCTTTGGAGGTCTCTGTTGCTTAGACAGATTATTATTGAGAACCTCCGCAAATGTTTTTGTGTTACTATGAGCGGATTTTAGTGGTGTATATTCAGTGAGATTATGTGATGAGTGTGGTGTGGTACAAGTATTTACCTTCTCCTCATGACTGTCAAGTTCAGTCTTGGTTGGAGAGAGCTTTACCTCCAGTTTGGCTAGATAAGTGCATCTCTCACAGGTTGTAGTGTTGGGTGGTAGGAGGAGAGGGTTGTCTGTGTACATGAGGCAGTTTCTACATTGCCTCAAGATGCTCAGATTCATCAGATAGACAGGAGAGAACACTGGGAGCTGACCCTTGGACATGCCTGAATAAAAAAACTGTTTTCCTCTAGATAAGTGAGGAAAGTGAGTACAAGAGCTGTTCCTATTTAAAATGATTCTGGTTGATGTGTTGATGGGTTCCCCAGATGTTGGCATATGTGTGGGTTTTGGTATTCCTTTTGGTGAGTGTTTTGGAGATTGCTGATGATAGGCATTGCCGTTTATAGGCTTAGGAGGTCTTTGAGATTTGGAAAGATTGCTTTTTAGTACCTCAGCATAACTTGGTCTGTGGGTGTAGTGGACACAGTTTAGTGGATGTAGTGTGCATGTTCTTGACAACCTTGCTTGTATGCAGAGTTTTGCCTCCAGGAAAACTGTGTATGTGCATACCTTGCATGCTGTGTTTTCTTCTTGAAGGACTGAATGGCTGTCTGTGAGCATGAGACAATTGCTACATTGTATCAGGATGCCCATATCTACCAACCTGACCACAGAAACATTTGGAAATGTTATATTCATGTTATTCAGACCTGTATTTGGGTGGGCTACTGTAGGTTATGGTTTATACCATGGTCTCTGGGGTTTGGCACTAGACTAGGTAAGCTTGTGCTAAGACTTGATTAATGTGCTGGAGATGATTTGTAGTAATGGAAGGTTACTCAAGTGCAATACTGGTTTACTGGGTGGGCACTTAGTATTATGGTTATATGTAAGACAACGGATGGAAGAGTACCTATATAAGTTACACAACTGACAATAGCAATGAAAGAGGGGAAGGAAGGACTTTGTAAGTCAGATTACCATAGGAGATGGAAGCCAAAGACAGAGTCTGCATAGAGGGTGGGGCAGATTCTAAGAACAGGGGAGAAAAACAGTATCAAAGTAAACAGAAGGGCACTGGAATGCAACTGTAAGCAGGTATATACTGTTAAAAATTTACTGAAGCACAAATCCTGGAGTAGAATTCACAAATGGGTTCAATACTGACCTGCTTCACTGCATTTGTAGAATTTACATGTTCTATGTATGTGTGGGGCTTTCTCAAGGTGTTCTAGTTTCATCCCACCTATAAAACCACGCTGATTTATTGGCTACTGTACACTGAATAATATGTACATATATCTATTGAATTTAAATACATCTATTTATGTATACAAGTGTAATATATATATATATATATATATATATATATATATATATATATATATATCTATTAGATATAGATAGATATAGATATACACACAAACATACTGTACATACTTACACTTGTCTGTGTGGCTGCAGATCATAGCTATAAAGGGTCCAAGGTGACCAATTTGCTCACCAAGTTAAACCAAAATTATATTAAAATTAAATAGTAATAATCTGAGTTACTCAAAATCTTTAAATCTCCATCCATACTGTAAAGTACAGCTGTGTAAGATCTTACCATTAACAGTAGATGTCCTACTTTTCATCACTGCAGTGTTCATGTTGCACATCTGACTTATGTCCTACATGTAAGGCTGAAGGTACATATGTGATGTACAAATGCCTAATCCTCGGAACTGAAGTGTCCCAAGAGAACTCGAACAACTCCAAAGAAAGCAATAGAATGCAGAACCAGAAAGGGAATAAGGAGATAAGGCTGGAAGAGGGACCCCTTGGCCAGAAGTAGGGCAACAGAAAAATAATAGGTGTCAGGAGGGAGGGACAGAATAGCGCAACAGTGAGAACTAGGACATCTACTGTTATGACAAGATCTTACATATTTCCACCATGTCCTTTCTCATCACTGTTGCAGTATTATTTACTCTTGAGAGAGTATAGTATGGGAGGAGGAAGGCAGAGCACAGCCCTCCATAAACTCATGCAGGGTGACTTTGGCAAAACCTGCCCTGGCCCTGGAAATGACACCCAACTTGTAATGTTTGTTAAAAGTATGAACAGAAAACCAAGCAGCAGCTTCCAAGATAGATCCAATATCTAGACCGATGGAAAAAACTTCAGAAGAGACCATCACCCTGGTTGAACAAGCATGAACAGAAGAGGAAAGCTGCTTGTCATAAAAAGAATAACAAAAAGAAATGACCCTAGAAATCCAGTAGGGAATGCTTTGCTTAGACACTTCCAAACCTAATTTCTGAGAATGAAAGGAAACAAGAAGTTGCTCAGACTTTCTGATGCATTTTGTCTTATCCAAGTAATCTATGAGCTGTTTATGTAAATCAAAGGTGTGTAGTACCCTCTCACTAGAAATCTGTAGGGAAGAAAAAAAATAGGAAGATGAATAGACGGATTCAAGACTGAACCATTAACTACCCAGGGCATAAAAGAAGGCTTGGTACAGAGAGACACCCTGTCCTTATGAAAAAAACAAAAAGGAGGAACACCAGGAGTGCTTTAAGTTCTGAAACCTTCTTGGCAGAAGTAAGGGTCACCAGCAATACAGTCTTCCAAGTACAATGCTGCAGGTAAGAAAAAAAGTCAGGCTCAAAAGGGGACCAACTCAGTTTTTCAAGAACAAAATTAAGGTCCCAAGTAAGAGGAATAGGCTTTAAGGTGTGATGTGAAGGATGTCTTTTAAAAATTGTTTGACTTCAAAACAAGATGTCAAAGGTGGACACAGAGACAGAAGGGCAGAAATAGCTGACAAATGATTTTCTAGTAGTTGGCTTTTTGGCTTCCTGCAAAACCCGAAGCACATCCTTTGAAAACTGGTGCCTGAAAGGAATCAGAACCCTAACAGCCGAAGTGTGACTTGAAGTGTGGACAAGTGAGGGTGAATGAGAGATCCCTTGTCTTGTGTAAGGAGATCCATCCTGTGAGGTAACTTGTGATGATTGCCTCTGGCCAGATGAAATAGCAGGGGGAACAAGTGCTATCTGGGTCAAAAGGGCAAGCAAGATTTTGGGTGTGTCCCACAAGATCTTGTCCAGGACACTGGGAAGTAGAGGAAGAGAACAGATATATAAAAACATCCTCTTCCAAGAAATAAAAATGGCATCCACTCTCTAAGTCAGAGGACTTGGCATTCTGCAACAGAATGGAGGATGTTGTCTGTTCAGGGGGAGGTAAAAAGATCTACCTGAAGAATACCCCACCTATGTACAATGTCCAGAAACATCTCCCTGTGAAACTTTTATTCATGAGGATGAGTTCTGGAAGAGTCTTGCCGCTGACTGTGTCCTGATGGGGTGTAAACCACCTGAAGAACCAGAAGATGGCGGACTGAAAAATCTGAAGCCTGAAGAGCCAGCCTGCAAAGAAGGTAAGATTTTGTGTCTCCTTGCTTCTTGATGTGCTACATGATGGTAGCATTGACTGTAAAAGTCTTTAAAGGACCTGGAGCCCAAAAGGACTGAAAGCCTGAAGAGCTAGGAGTAGAATCCTCATCTCTTTGATATTCATATTCTCTGTCATTCGTTGATGGGACCAAAGACCTTGGACTGTCAGGTTGTTGGAGAAGGCTCCTCAATTGTGTTCATAAGCATTCATAGGTATGTACTAGGCTATCTGCCCGAGGGCATTTATAAGCCTAGCCAGAGTGTTTCAGCTTTCGCTGCCCCATTGATTAATTAACTGAGCCTCTGTCAAGAAGAGCCAATGAAGTGATCCAAGGGGTGTATTTTCTGTTACCCATCCACTCATCAAGGTTTCTCTTGAAGAGTGTTAGTGAGGGGCTCTGCCTAATGTAGTTAGGAATTTTGTTCCAAAGCATGGGGAGTCTCTGTGACAGGAATCTATCCCTCCAGCATGTTTGATTGTTGTTGTGGTGAGGTTTAGCTCACTAGAGCAAGTGGCTCGCAGTGACTTGGATTTCTTTAGGTGGAGCATGTCCATCAATTTTGACTTGGACGTGGCTTTGTAAATCAGGCAGAGATCACCTCTGAGTAAGCGATATGCCACTGAGTACAGCTGGAGTTTTTCCAGTCGGGCTGCACAGGACATATGTTTGAGACCAGTAATCCTCTTGGTGAGGTACTTTTGTGGTCTTTCCAGCTGTTGAAGTGCCTTGTGATGTACATCCCAAAACGGGGCATTGTAGTCTGTGATAGATCTGATGAGTGACAAGTAGAGGGGCACTATAACCTCTTTATTTCTAGATGCAAACCCTTTAGTAATTAGATCCGCTACATAGAAGGATTTCCTAACTACTTTGGCAATATGATTGTCAAAGGAGAGATTACTATCTACCTGGGTCCCCAGATCTCTTATTACCTCTTCTGTATTAAGGGGGATGCCACCTATGTGGTAATTCATGGGTGTTATGTTTTTCCCAAATGGGATGACTATGCATTTTTTGGCATTTAGCTTGAGACCATGACTGACACCAGGTGTCCATCTCAGTAAGGTCCTTTTGGAGAATGTCTGTGTCAGCCGGTGAGTCAATTATGCCTCCCAGTTTGCAGTCATCGGTGAACTTTGTTAGCCATAGTTCTCTTGTGTTTGCCTGTACTTCTGAGAAGTATATGCCAAACAGCATGGGTCCCAGGACCGAGCCTTGTGGGACACCACTTGTGACTGCCCGCTATTCTTACCATGTGAGTTCTGTCTGTAAAACAGTTGGCAACCTATCTCGTGACGTAGGGATTTATGTTCAGGCTGGTGAGTTTTTCTATAATTCCCGAGTGGGAAATGGTGTCAAAAGCCTTGGCGAGGTCAAGGTAGGCTGTGTGAACTACCTTCCCCTCATCTATGGCCTTGGTGACTGTCTCAAAGAAGTCAACCAGGTTTAGTAGGCATGATCTGCCCTTAACAAAGCCAAACTAGGTCAGGTCAAGTGTTTGGAGGTTCCCAATGTCTTTGTTAATGAGTTCCATGATGATGCACTCCATAGCCTTGCAGACCAAGCTAGTCAGGTTTATGGGGCGATAGTTACCAGAGTCAGTTGTGGCCCCTCCTTTGTGGAGTGGAATAACCATTGCTGTGTGCTATTCTATGGGCATGTAGCCTGTGGAGAGGCTGAGGTTGAACAGTGTTGGTGGGTTAGTTCGTTCTGTAGTTCATGCAAGATGCAGCCTGGACACCATCTGGCCTCATTGATGCTGTGCTTTTGGCATTTGAAAGGGCTGTTTTCACCTGTGCGTCTGTGATTTCTGGGACACTACACTTTTCCGGTATTGTTGTGGGCCCATTTGGGGGTGAGAGGGGGGGTGAAGTTTGCACTGAATCTATCTGCCAGGATGTTAGCAGTATCAGTGGGTTCAGTATATTTTGTGCTATATTGCACTAGCTCAGAGCATATCTGCGAGTTGCCACTTAGATTCTTGACATAGCTAAAGAAGGCTTTGTGGTTATCTTTCAAATCATTGGCTATTTTTCTTTCGAAGTTAGCCTTGGAGGATTTTATGAGGTATACATCTCATGGATAGGAAAACCTGGATTTAGGGAAATCTGATGAACCCACTAGCAGAGCTCAAACTTGAGACAATATAAGAGAGGGACCAGATAGTCCAGAGGGTGGCAGTGCTGGAGCCAAACAGTCTTGAGATACCACTGAAATTTTCTCATGTGGACTTTGGTGAAAGGAACCATGGAAGTAGTGGATATGATGCATTCCAGGGCTCAGAGAAATTGCTTTGCAGAAAGGACTGGAAATAAACAGTCAAAGAGAGGGCCTTCAGATGCAGGAGACAGGTCAACAATGGGATGCTCTGAATCTTGCAACCCAAAAACAGTTGGTCCTGAGAGGGAGTCAACACAGACTTTTTGAGATTAAGGGTGAACCCCACGTTGCGCAGAAGAAGCATATTGAAGTACAGATTTCGAAGCATGAGCTGCTGAGAGGGGGCTTGCATTAGAAAGTTGTCAAACAAGGAAATATCCGAATTCCCTGATGTCTGCAGAAAACTACCACAGGGGACAGTGATTTGGTAAATACCCTTGGAGCTGTAGACAAACCAAAAGGCAAAAAAGGGAACTGATAATGAGAGGAAGAAACAGATTAACACACTTCCTAATCTTCCTAAAGAGAGGGTGAATGGGAATATGGCATGTGTCCTTCAAATCCAGAGGTACCAGCAAAGCTTGAGGGAGCAAAAGTGTGAAAAGTGCCTGAAGAGACAACATCCTGAAGGAAGGAACCTTGAGAAAGCTATTGAGAAAAGAATGAATGGGCCTCCATAGCCCTTACTAAGTGTGAACTCTGAACCAGAAACATTCTGGAATAAAAACCTGTTCCCTGCTGAGACAATGGAATAAGGTAAATGTCTTCCTGATCCACCAAATCCCACAGAACTAATAGGAAAATGAGGAAGCTGGCAAGGAGAAGGCTGATGAAGGCCATAAAATAGAGGAATGGACTTCCAAGCTATAAAATATCTGCATTGGATAATGGATGGAACCCAGGCATCTGTTTTTTTCTGTTGCCAAACAGGAAAGAAAAGGGCTAGCATGAGAGACAGAGAAATATGGCTGAGGGTAAGGGGAGGATGAATGTAGAAAAGAGGCAGATTTGTCAGGAAAAGAAAGTTCTTGGTCTTTACAACTTTGAGTGGGTTTCTCCATAACATGGCTGTCCTTGTCAGAAGTTAAAAACTTGGAGAAGAAAGCAATTTGGCAATGTAGCTGATTATTAAAAACACAGCAGACTATAAACATAGAGGCAATGAAGCAGGCATTATCCTCATTCTGAAATGGGAAGAAAACAGAGGTTAATGGACTACTTTATACTTGACTTGATTGGAACCGTAGGCATAAATGTAAGGAAGAATGCAGCATTATTTTACCCTTGTGAAAGATGAGCAAGGCCTGAAGCTCAGATACATGGCTAGGAGAAGTGACAGCTACAAGAACTATAGCTTGCCTGGACAGAAACTTCAGTTTAATTCTTTTTTTTTTTTTTTTTTTTTTGAAGCAGGTTCAAAAGGAGACTGGAGTTACTTACTCCAACATGAAGTTAAGGTCCCAAGGTTGAAGAGGTTCTCAAACTGAAAGTCAGGAGAAAAACTCCTCACAGAAAGGACTTGTACACTTTTAGAGAACATAAGGAAAATTCTTGTCAGTCAAACTGAAATTCAGAATAGCTTCTAGGTGAACTATAATGGTAGAGAAGCTATGTCTAGTCTCACAAATGCCATCTAGATCATAGGGTCTGGAAGAGAAAACCATACAACTTTTCTGGACTGTGGATGAAAGCACTATTAAAGTTGAGTTTTTAACAGCTAATCTTGGGACCGTGTTCTTTGCTTTTGGTTGTTTTTGGTAGTTTATTTTCAGTATCTTCATTGGTCTCTAATTTATGGGTCTATATCAAAAGACGAAAGAGGTGTTTAATTGAACACTTCTTCGTCGACACACACAAAGAACGAATGCACTAAAGCACGAATGGGGAGTCAGACGGTTTATGGCCACCATGAGCTCCAGCAAATTTGGCACATAGAAGCTGAAATTTGTGGAAACTGAACAATCTTCTGGACTCTTTGAATTAACTGAAGTATTTTCTCAAGTAAAATTTATAAAATGAGTGCACATCATCAAGATGTAGCCTATGAACTGGGTCTATGAATACAATCACTCAGATGGGTCCGTCTGGGATTTTACAAAAGTTACTGTTATTGCCAGGACCAGAAGAGAAGGAGCAAGTCATTCACAATTGTATCAAGCTTCAGGGTAGGCAGGGTGACCAGCAGCCAGTCATCTAAAAAGGGAAAAAACATTCACCCCTCGCAGCCTCTGGTATAAATGAGCTCTCTAGAAGCAGTGTACAGTTTGAATGGCAAGACTTGAAATGGATAATCATTAGCTCCTACCTGAATGTTATGGAGGTATGCATCCTGGTGATCTAAAGAGTACATCCAATTGTTCACTGGATAGACTACAGGTAATTAAGTGCATTGTGACCATCTTTAACATCTGTTTCAGAACGAATTGCTTTAGGCCATTAAAATATAAAATGGACCTGAGGTCCTTTGTCTTCTTTGTCATTAAAATGAATCTCAACTATATCAATCAGAAGAGCTTAGAAAGGATCGGGAAAAGAGAGAGAGACTGGATAAGCAGTTCACAAAGAAACAATGGAAGGATATATGCATCTCCCAAATATGAAACAAAAATCTAGAAGATTTAGGATTTTTACTTGGAAATGTTTACATAGATATTTTATAGCCCAAGTATACTCAAGAGAATTTTTCATCAGCAAGATTGCAAATGTTGGAGATGTGATGGGGAAGAAAGAGGTTAACTGGGAATGTATTTTCTGGGAGTGTAATGAGTTGGCAGATTGTATCAGAGACACTGGGTGAGCAAATTGGTGTATCTAAAGAAATGATTTCTCTGAGCTATGATACAGAAACTGAATTGCATAGACATAATAAACGGCTTGTTGAGTCAATTATGGTAGCTGCCAAAAAAGCAATTACTAGAAAATGGAAATCAAAGTCTAAACCAACTTGTACTAGAAGTAGTGAATATAGTAACAGAGATAAAACAACTGGGACTGGGATCTTTAGAAAAGGGTATAGCAAATGACATAGAAAAAAACGGGAACTGTGGGAACAATTCATACAGGGCACAAATGAGGTTTAAAGGAAGGCAGGATTTGAACGAGCTATGTAATGTTGGACTGACAACAATTGGGTAGAATATAAGTGATGTATAATGCCTGCTACTAAGATTATGTCAACATGGTTTGTTTTCAGTTATATAAATATATGATTGCCTAAAAGATTTTTTTTTTAACAAGAAAGAATCTGAAGTAAAAACTGACCTAGTCTGGTCTATTGCGACATCCTGGGGTAGCTCTCTTTTTAAGAAGGTTCCAGCGCAAACAACATTCCAAGCAACTACTGAACAGAATAAAACATAGAACGCTGACAGTCCCAGTGTCTTGATATGAAACTCACCAAAAAATCGTCAATTCAGTAGCTGAAAAGTATGTACGAAAGCCAGTGGGACAAATGAAACAAATGCCTTCAAAAACCAGCGATGTCCACAGCCAAACTCTCAGCAGTTAAACTTTTTTGAAAGCCAATGGAACAGATAAAACAAATGAAACAAATGTCTTCAAAAACCAACGGTATCCTCAGCCAAACTGTAATTTTATTAAACGAAACACAGGATAATCCAAAAGGTTAAGCGCTTTCACTTGCTAAATGGCAAGCTTCTTCAGAACAAGTTGAAACAAACCTCTCAGCAGTTAAACAAACTTTTTGGTGCCAAAATTCAAAATACACAATGCTTCATATTAAAGGTATATGACACCTAAAAATACACTTATTGCAAAACCTATTATTATAAAAGTCCTATCTATGCTAATCACAATGTGAACAAATACAATGTATAATATATATTATAAAATATAAATCTAAACTTTAAAAATATTTTAGCGTTAAATATTTATATGTATAATGCCTGGGTAATACAGAACAAATTATTGCATATCCGTCCAAACTGTCCTATAAAACTACAAGAATCTAAACAACAATAAAATATACAATGACCAAAATATATATCTTGTCCTAAATCTACCTGTCTATAAAAATATTGTAATAAAATTATACCATCAATATGATGTGAATATATATGAATATAAATATAAATGAATATAAAATTTATATGCCTGTTTGTATCTTATAATCACAAATTAACTGTTGCACATGTCACTAAACCCAAATTCAACCCATAGCTAGCAAAGCTTTAATAGAAATAACGTCATTGAGTCCTGGTGGGGTTGAAGCATCCAATAAAACCTGCCACCAATACTCTTTGTATGATAACAGGCCCTTGAAGTCCCCCCCCCCATGTCAAATTGAACACTGTCAATAATAGCAAACTTGAAATAGTGCCTGTCTCCACATTTTTTAATATGTCTAAAAAGAGCATTCTTTTCATCTTTTGTCCTGATACTATATAAATGAGAATATATCCATTTATTAAATTTCCTCTCAGTTTTTCCTATATAAAATCCTGAGCATGCCATGCATTTAGCCATATATACAATCATTTTAGTGCAACAATTACCTTGTTTGAATATTATTTTTGTACTATTTATATTTTCCAATGTTATACTTTTTCCTGTAGAATGTGACTGCACTGTTTACAACTACCACATTTTTTAGTATAAGAATCATAAGATATTGGTTTTAAATTCCTTTTCTCTAAATATTTCTTTATGTTGTACCCCATCTTATACACAAATCTGGGTCCAGTCCCTAAAATATTAACTAATTCCTCATCAATAGCAATAATATTCCAATTGGTAGTCAAGATATTCTTAACTTTACCTATATATGGTCCATATTCCAACACACAATATTTCCCATATGATGGACTATCTTCTAGGGAATGTACTGGTGAATCATCAGTCAGCCCTGATGCATAATATAAGTCCAACAATGGTTTATATTTAAATGTCCATCCTTGAATAGTTTGCTGACTAACCCTAGCCATCATCTTGTCATCATACCCTCTTTCCTGGAACATAGTCATGATATGTGCCACTTCCTCTATCATGTCTTTGTATACAGAAGTCATTCGGATGACATGTATGATCTGTCCTTTATAAATGTTGATAAACCTGTTCCTGGGATGATAACTGGAAAATTCTAAATAGCTGTTGGAAAAGATATATTTTCTATAAATTCTTGACTTAAACCCAGATCCCATTTTAGAAACACGTGTCTAAGTAGGGTACACCAAAATCATTGCTATATGAAGTGAATTTTAACTAGTTGCTACTCTGATTGAGATATATTATAAACTGGTCCAACCTGTCCAAACTCCCTTCCCATAATATATATATATATATATATATATATATATATATATATATATATATATATATATATATATATATATATATATCATCTAAATAACATGAATAATATTTACTATATTGCATAAACTGGCTCTTCGTCTCTTCCCAGTCTAACATAACCAGGTTAGCAAGATGGGAGCACATTCTGCTCCCATAGCAACGCCCCTGTTTTGTCTAAAGAATTCACCTTCGAATTGAATGTAATTATGTTCAAGGACAATAGACATCATGTCCATTAATAAGCATGCTTTGTCCCATTCAAGATCTGCATATTTATGTATGCTGTTCGCAAATGCCTCTAATCCATCAGTTTTAGGGATACAAGAGAAAAGGTCTACAACATCTATGGTTACAAATAACAAATTGTTACTTCTCAAATATGTAGATTATTTCTTCAAAAATTCCCATGAATCTTTCATCATATGTGGAATTTTGTTGTAAATATGTTTCAAGTGAAAGTCAATAACTGAACCCATAGGGAAGATTTTGGAATAACTACCCAAAATAATACATCTAAATGGGGGGGGGGTCTATTGTATCTTTATGGACTTTAGGGATGCCCACTATAGAAGCTAACTTGGGATGTTCCACTTTTATAAAATTATAAGTGTCTATAGTGAGTCTGTTATCTAACAAGAATTCTTCTATATTTAAGTCAATCTTATTGTAAGCAATATTAATCTCATTCAAAGATACAATTTCATAATTTCCTGACGTGTAATAAATCATATATTTTTGAGGAATATACCATACTGTCAAAAAAAGACAATACCACCCCCTTTGTCGGGTTTCATTATTCTAATGCTGTCATAATTTCTTAAGTCAGTAAGGACTTTTTGTTCTTCCAAGGATAAATTATAATTAATCTTTTTACCACCAATGTGATTTTGTAGTCTATATACTTGTTGTGTTACGGATTTGTCATAAATTGAAATAATCGAATGCATAGGGGGCACATACGTGCTCTTCCTTTTTTAACCCTTTGCACTTGTGGTCTTGCTTACTAGAATCCTTTGTAGAATCTTTGAACATGACACTTAAATTAAGTTTTCTTATATATCTTTTTATTTCACTGATGCAGTCAACAAGTCTAAATTTAGTAGTGGGGTTGAATTTCATCCCGTTAGAAAATAAATCAAAGTGTACCATTTGTAATGGGTACTCAGTGTACTTGCAAATCTTAAAATTCTTATAATTGTATACTGCACCTTTCTGTGTAATCTTTGCTTTATTGTTATTAGACAAATCCTTGTTGTTCGTCTGTATGACCATTGGTCCTTGTTTACTTAAATTCTCTTGTACTCGACATTCCACTACTGTACCTAATGTTCCTGTTGCTGTCTTCTCCAATTCCCTCCCCATTTCCAGTCTCTTTGTCTTCTCCTGTTCTCTATATGAAAAGAATTATAATCTCGATTGTTCCTTTGATGCCCATATGAATAATGAACATTGTCAAATTCTTCACTTGAAACTTTTTTAGAACATTTATAATCCACTTTATATTTGTCCCATATATATGCCATTCCCTTCTTATATTGTTCCATGTCTCTACAAAACTTCTTATTTTTGCGAAAATATATTTGTTTGGTAGCATTATCTGCTACATTAAACTATTTAACATACAGTTTTTCCCATTGCGGGAACACTAAATCATTCCTAATAATCTCATTCAATTCCTCCACTTCCTGCATAAGTCTCACTAATTTCTCATCGTTATATTTAATTAACATTTGCATATATTTAAAACCACATTGATCAAAAAATGTGTTAAACTGTTGTATAGTGTTGTCAGTCAAATCAATTCCCATAGGGCATTTAAAAAATCTAAGTCCCATAGGGACTATATTATGTTCCATACATTTGTTAAAATATGCATCGTCTAATTTGATGTTGTTAATATTGTTCAATTTCTTACCCAGGCCATATATAATATCCTTTAATGTTTCTTTAGGAACCTAAGAATTAACATTGTCTACTACTGGGTTATTGTTGTCAAATACACAGTTTCTGTCCAAAAATGTTTTCAAAAGGTGGATGGAATTACCACCTTCTCTGTTAGTCATATTAGCGGACTCCACAACAGTCCCAGTCCTTCTTTCATTACCAACACTTGGTTCTTGATGTATATAGGTCTTTTGGGACATCACCTTCTTCGGTTTAGTACCCACACGCTTTGCTTCCAAATCCAGGTCCGCAAAGGACCAGTCAAAGGTGAAGTCCAATATACCCAGCTTGGTACTGTTCTTTTTATTGATTGAATGACAAGTAGCTGGTAAATCTATCAATTTCAAACCGTCATTACCATTCCCCTGGTCGTTTGGTATACCTGGTGAATGTGTGGTACTATTAGAATTATTAAAATTGTCCAAACTGTTGTTGGAAATCCTCAAATCCCTATAATGTGTTGCACTATTGGTTTCAACTTCAAGAGCTACAGAAACTGGTGCAACATTGTTGAAACCTTTGTTAGTGTTACCACTGGTTGTAACAATATTACCAAATCTAGTTAACAAGTCAGAAAGTCTGCTTACTTCTCCCCGCAACTCTGTTAGTTCTGCCTGAACTCGAGCCAAATCACCACTTTGCATACTGGGGGGAGTGTCTGGATTGTCGTCTCGATCAGACTCCATGGGCAAAACCTAAAGGAACCAGCACAAACAATGTTCCAAGCAACTACTGAACAGAATAAAACATAGAACGTTGACAGTCCCAGTGTCTTGAGACGAAACTCACCAAAAAAACAGCAATTCAGCAGTTGAAAAGTGTGTACGAAAGCCAGTGGAACAAATGAAACAAATGCCTTCAAAAAACAGCGATATCCACAGCCAAACTCAGCAGTTAAATAAACTTTTTTGAAAGCCAGTGGAACAGATAAAACAAATGAAACAAATGCTTTCAAAAACCAACGGTATCCTCAGCCAAACTGTAATTTTATTAAACAAAACACAGGATAATCCAAAAGATTAAGCGCTTTCACTTGCTAAATGGCAAGCTTCTTCAGAACAAGTTGAAACAAACCTCTCAGCAGTTAAATAAACTTTTTGGCGCCAAAATTCAAAATACACAATGCTTCATATTAAAGGTATATGACATCTAAAAATACACTTAGTGCAAAACCTATTATTATAAATGTCCTATCTATGCTAATCACAATGTGAACAAATACAATGTATAATATATATTATAAAATATAAATCTAAACCTTAAAAATATTTTAGTGTTAAATATTTCTATGTATAATGCCTGGGTAATACAGAACAAATTATTACATATCTGTCCAAACTGTCCTATAAAAAGTATAAGAATCTAAACAACAATACAATATACAATGACCAAAATATATATCTTGTCCTAAATTTGCCTGTCTATAAAAATATTGTAATAAAATTATACCATCAATTTGATGTGAATAGATATGAATATAAATATAAATGAATATAAAATTTGATATCCATGTTTGTATCTTATAATCACAAATTAACTGTTGCACATGCCACTAAACCCAAATTCAACCCATAGCTAGCAAAGGTTTAATAGAAATAACATCATTGAGTCCTGGTGGGGTTGAAGCATCCAATAAAACCTGCCACCAATACTCTTTGTATGATAACAGGCCCTTGAAGTCCCCCCCCATGTCAAATTGAACACTGTCAATAATAGCAAACTTGAGGGTGTGGGGTCACCACAGCGGAACTCCAGTCCGCTAATGATTGGCAGTAGATTTTTACGGTGCCGAGGTGCCAGCTCGATGCCCAACCTTCAACGAAGGCACACCCATTCTACGCATGTCTTTCGAATGCCACTCAACCACGGGGAGGACATGCAAACTCCACACAGAAGGCGCTCCAGCTGAGAATCGAACGGGAGAACCTCTTGCTGTGAGGCAACAACACTACCACTGCACCACCGCAGCAGCACTGTATAGCACTAAAAAGCTTAAACTGGTTAGAACTATCCAATCAACTAACATATACACAGCATCTTACCACCTAGAAAATTATCCAGCATCCATCTGCTTATCCAGCACTAAATAAAATTCCACATAACTACGTTCCCAGTTGGTCATTATGATCCAATGACCAAAAACTCCTGCCTGTCCAGAAACCTATCAAATCTGCTGGGCATTGTCTGTTGTACCATGTTGCTACATTCTGGAATTCCTAACCTGTATCAGTCAGGTCAATACCCTCTCTCTCATCCTTCAAAACCATTCTGAAAGACTTCCTAGCCAGAAACTGGCTCTGTTCTTGCTCAACACCAGGATAAATTCTATGCCTAAATGTGAACAAATACCTATTCATACCTTATGCCTCCTTGCTCTCCTTTGTTCACTTACTTCCTTACTTCTATCAATTTCTCTCATTGAGCTTTCTCTCTAAATATACCACAAGCCTGCTTTTCTCTCACTCCATATTGCAATTCCTGCTTGTGTTATACTAACTTACCTTTCATTTCTGTATAAACTGGCTAAAATTTCTCTATTTGTCTAATCTCGTATAATTATTTAAATTGTAGGTTTTTTTGTATTATATTTTAAAGATTGTCAATTATTGTTCTTAAAATGTTTTGTAATACTTTAGACTTTTCTCCCCAGGCCTCTGCTGAAAATGGCCTCCTACCCAGTCAGACTTTCCTAGTAATCAAATGTCAATAAGTAAATAAATAAATTAAACAAACAGGCCTTGTGTTTGAGATTGTGTTTATGGCATGGTTAGTCCAAGTTTCTTTAAAAGAAACCCTCGTGCCATGTCTTGGACAGTAACTGACAGCTTGTCTAGTTTACACTTCTTATTCCTGTGTTTAAAGAACCCAGAAAAGGGCTTTGTATACAAGTTGAGATTAGCCTTTTTGTCAGATTCAAAAATTATATAAAATGGGGATTCCAACCACAATGATCACCAAGAACACAAAAAAAACATACTGGAAGGAAGCACTCAGATCCACAGTTTCTTCAAGGTTTCTTCAAAGTTTAATGGCACAAATGTTATTATTTTCTATGTGTGCCATTAAACCTTGAAGAAACTGTGGATCTGACTGCTTCCTTCCAGCCTGTTTTTTTTCTGTTCTTTTTGTCAGAATGTTTTCTTTAATATTAATGTTTTTCACTAACTCACTTTCTGTTTCATTGCCATTATTTCTTGATGTTTTCTGCCAGTAACTGATATGTTTACTTGCTGGTAGTCCTTTATTTGGGAGTAAACAGCAAATCAGTGTGTTGTGATTGCTATATGATGCAAGCCTCTCTTTTTTACCAGTTACTTTACTGTAATCACTAGCATTTAATAGCAAAATTCTTTTCCTTTATTCACTGACATCAGGTGTAAATCCTAAGTAGTCCCTTGGTTGTTATATTACGAAAACATCTGCTTTGTTATCATTTTAAAACTTATTCATATCAGGCTCATGTTAATGCCTATAGTTATGCTTGATAAGTTTACAGTCATCTTTTGAATGAATGAAGTACATATGTGCAGTGGTCTCCATTCAGGTATTGATTCTGACCTGGTATTCCATTATGTACCAAGAATATGCATGGGTGCACCATTTACATGGTGTTTTATTAACTTGTTTTCCCTTCCAGAAAGTGTTTGATTAATGTACCATAAGAAAAGCAATTTAGTCATTCTCAGGGTGGTTACTACTTATTGTATGCATATATCCGTGACACTATCAGATATCCACACTTCATTAAAATCATAAAAACTTGAAAGCTGGGGTAGGAGGCAGAGCAATATAATGATTACCTTCAAAGGGTACCCAAACTGCTTACAGATGAAGAAAGTCAAAGAGTACTCAGTCCAACAAAAAAAGAGGTACAATGTTATTTACCACAAAACAAACGTATTAGGCACCCACTATATAAGCGTAACAGATGTTCAGAGGTATGATAAAATATGATAAGACAGGAAAATACAAGTACAGGAATAGTCCAAACCTGGAAGTGTTTGCATGGGTATTTTAATACCCTAAGCAGATTCCAAAGAATTTTTCCTCAGGTAGATGGCAAATGTTTGACGTGATAGGGAAGAAAGCAGTAACTTGGAACAGCTCCCTATTGAAATGTTGGCAATCAAACTGCCGAGTGCCACAAAGACAAAGACTGAAAATCCAGAGAAGAGTGAATCTTATAAATCACTCTTCTTAAAATGTCATTTTGCAAAGGGGCCAGAGGACAAACCCACAAACATATTCTTAAGATCACCATAGCTCAGAGAAAGGGGAATTTTCCAAGAAATGGCATCTAAGACTTGGTATATAGAAGCCCCATTTTTCAGCCATTCAGTCTCCCTGTTCCAGGTCCCAATATTTTTCAAATGGTTACCAGCAGGAACATATTTTTGGGAGTGTAACAAGTTGGCAGACTTCAAAAATTCCCTACAGCGTACTCTGTCAAAAATATTGAGTGAGCAAATGGGTGTAACTACGGAAATGATTTTTTGAGCTGAGATATAGGATCTGAATTGCCTAGACATAGTAAGGCCTTGCTAAGTTTAATTCTGATCGCTGCCAAAAAGGCAATTACTAAAAAAAAATGGAAATGAAAGTCTAAACCAATTGTAGTTGAAGTATTGAATAGAGATAAAAGAACTGGAAGTGGGATCTTTAGAAAATGGTAGAAGTAAATTACATTGCAAAAAAATGGAAATTGTGGGAACAATACATGCAGAATAATGTTTTGTAGGAGTGAGATTTAAGGAAAGGGAGGATTTGAGCAATTTATGTAATGCTGGATTAATGACACTTAAAATAAATATGTGATGCATAATATTTATAACTAGGAACATGTTAATATGGTTTGTTTTCTTTTATATAAATGCATGTTTGCCTATGTCTTATGTACGTCAACAGTAACATGTCCAAAACAGACCTTTTGTACAACTACTGACCCACATCACTATACAACCCTATGTCTGGTACCCCATTCCTTGAAGAGGTTCTGGAAAACCATCTCATAACTCAGGTAGTAGGGGGACATGTTTCAGACAGTTTTTAGCCTTAGAGTAGACTCATCCTAGATGGAGAGATGGAAAAGGTGGAAGGAATGCTTTGAAAATTTCTCAACCCAGGGAAATTGTCGCCATCTTGAGGAAGCAATGAATAAAAGATGGTGGTGATTGGATCCATTTATAAAGATAAGGTCATGGCAGCAATTAAACAGTTTGACACTGGCAAGTTTTCAAGAGGGGTCAGTATCTGCCAGAAATAAACAGGTTGCTGGATAGTGTTGAGGTATTCCGGTTAACACACAATTTCACCATTGAGTGGAAGGTAGGGGGTACATTTCCTTTTGATTAACAATGTAATTTGATGGTATACAAGAACCACTTCAAGGCTGCATCAAAGACAGTCAGTCTCCTTGGACTTGCCAAATTCTTTCCATGCCCAGATCTTTGCTTTAACAATTCTCACAGCTGCCATCTTGACTAGTTAATATTTACTCCATTGCATGAAAGGCCTATTTCTTCAGCCTTGTAGTTTCCCCTCACAACTAGGGTTGACCAGATCACAAGGTCACCTTTGTGACAAACACCAAACACTTTTTTAGCCACACATTCATGCTGTTTTGTCGGTTAAAAAGACAATCTGTAGTGTCCCTTCAGAAAATGCATCTACAGAGCCCTACTAAAAATATGGAAAATGTCTACTAGATCCAGGAGATGAAATGACAGCACACTGAGGTATGTGAGCCATTTCATTTTCACCCCATTACAAATTTGAATTTACTGAGTCTATCCAGCCAATGCTCCTGCCATCTGACTCATCTCACTACTATGTGGTGATCTTTTGATCATATAGCACCTCCCATAATCAGAGTGCCTAAGATAAAGTGCCTCAGGGCTAATAAACTGATTACAAAATCAGTTGCTGATCTTTGGTCCAAAATGCACCGGTACAGAGTAGTACTTTTATAAGCAAATTTCTCCAAAACAGTTCCTTATGGAAATGTATGGCTGGGACAAAAGTATAACAACAATTTAACACTCCGATTCTAATCAAGCAGACCATTCCCTTAAATCATACTGCTCCGGATATCAGCATAAGTCTTGATGCAAGTGTTAACTTTTCCAAATAGATCTACAGAGTCAAAAGATAGTACTTATTAAGCATTGCAACTATGATCTCTAAAAAGGACAAATACTCCAAGTAACTCATATCTATATGCACAAATAAAGTTTTGTTGCTAATCCAAGCTGGTTTAGGGAAAATGACTTTCTCATCTACATGCACAAACTCCAGCAATACTGCACTCAGTGAAGGGCTTATGATTATAACTGCATCTGTCACAGAACCTCCCAAGGGGCAACTCTAGATTAGGGGAGATCATCACCCATCAAGAAGTCTAATTACAGATGTAAGATCAGCTGTATAGCAGGGCCATTTAACCTCCTGCACAACATCCATGTCCTTCCAAAAGGCGAGAGGACACTGTATATTTCATGAAACATTTTCCTTTACTGAGGTCTAATCTTCCCTATTTGTTCTGCTCCTATTTACCTCTCAACTAGCATTATGTTCAAACCTTACCCTTTCACATGTGAATGATGAGAGTCCATGGTACCTCTGAAAGCTTTTTCAGACTAAGCACAGGACTATATGGGTTACTCAGCTATGAGACTGTCACCAATGGCTACCAGCTTTAGACATCACTGCATCAGTGGGCCACATCTAAGGTTATCATATTCTAAAAATAAATCATGTCAGTGAAATCTGTGTATTTGCTGTTTAAGTTCTTGTTTTAGACTAATGTACCAAAGTTGATCATACCAGAAAAACAAAGCACTGGATAATGTAGCTCTTAAAGATCGCAGGGCCACACAAGCCTTTCTTATCATGCAGTGTCATGATCCACTGATCATTGCCTTTAACCATTTTAAAATACTCCCAATAATTTAAAAATACCTCAAATGATGTAAAAAGTTCAGCACCGCATGTATTATGCCAAATAAAACTAATACTTAATCCTTTCACTCTTCAGATCTGTTCTTATTTCTGTACACTGCATCACTGTTTTTTCACTTTCTAGTTTTCCTACCACCTCCATTTATGGTCCAGACTTCCAGCTTCCCTATACATCTGTCTGCCATCCCAATGACAACCAGACCTCCATCTGTGCACACCCTAGATATTGTGTTTACTTGCCTTTATCAGCTCCATTTTTCATTTGTTCTGTTCTTGTAGTATTCCTTGTAATATGCAATGTCATTCACAACAAAATGTATTTCTGCTGTTTATTGTTCAGCCATTTATGCCTGTTATGCTCTAAGATATGTCTCTATCATTTATACCACCACGATACTTCATGAAATTCTGTCCACCTGTTGGAAAGGAAAATCCTTCCATTGTGCATAAAACTTACTCATGACATTGCTGAGTTGAGTTCATGAAGTGTGAACATCCATACTGTTACTTCATTATGACTAGGAGTAGAATATGTGGATATTATCTGTTTTGCAGTACAACATATAAACTACTATATAAATGCATATCCTTTATCTATACTATCATAGCAAATTACAATACGACCTTCCTTTTGGTCTTTATGTTTACATCATATACTTCATGTCAAGTTTTGTCTCATGTGTTAAAATGGATTTTACTATATATATATATATATATATATATATATATATATATATTCCCCAGTACTGTCTAAAGCACAGTAAATACTACAGGAAAATCTTTCTTCAGGTTCATTACAAATTTAACAAACAAAAAATCCTCAGTTCGCCATAAGTGACACTGGTTCTTGACTTTAATACTTGAATTTAACAAAGCTAGTAATACGATGGAGTTTGTGGCATATATGCTGCATTTCACAAACTTTAGAAATGCATTACATTACAGAACATATGTTCACAGTACCTCAACATCCCCCCAAAAAAAAAAATTAATTGAACTTCATTTGCTAAAATTGTGAAAAAATCTTTCAAACAATATTTTGAACACTTGCATATACAAATCAATCTTTAATAAAAACATTATAATATAAATGTGAGCTTCATTGTATTCCATAGCACCACAGACAGTTTAGCCATTACAGCAATGGTCCATAAGGGCAAGGTTGTCTGGGCCTGTTCTATGGTCCATAAGGGCAAGGTTGTCTGGGCCTGTTCTATGTTTTTCTGCTGTCTGATGTACAATTACATTTCATTATATCCATATCTCTTTCTATTATATATGTGCTTCTCTGTGCGTGGAATATATGGGGGTGTAGTATGGGTATGTGATACCTTAATCAACTTGTACAGTACAGTTAGGGATTAAATAAGCTCCTTAAAGTACAAGAAATTTCATGTAATATGCAGGCTGACCTCCATATATCCTGCGTATCCCCTTATTCTTTTTTGTTTTGATTTTTAATAGCTATCACTTCAATGTAATATGCTAATTTTTTCTGTTGAATAAAGGTTCAGGTAGTTCACGTTAGTGAGGGGGAAAAAACGCAGGAATTGACCATTTGTTTACTTTACCTATTTTAGAAATTTTTGAGAGGTTCAAGCTAGGATGTTTTTACCTGTAACTTTTTGAAGTAAAATTAATGTTCTTTTTTAATTGAATTTATTAGTTGAGACATAAGATTTTACATTGTATAGGTTCATAGGTTGGTACTAGGCTATCAGCCCTAGGGCCTATACAAGCCTAGCCATAACAATTCCCTGGCTATTTCTTCCCACATTATTTACTTTCCTGGACCCCTGTCTAGCAGGGCGACTGACGTGATCCCTGGGGTGAATTTCCTTTCTCCCATCCAATTGTCAAGGTTCCTCTTGAAGAGGTCCAAAGAGGCACTCTGCTTGACATGTATGGGCAATCTATTCCAGAGTCTGGGGAGTCTCTGGGTCAGGAACCTATCCCTCCAGCATGTTTTGTTTATTGTGATGACAAGGTTTAGATCCCTGGAGTGTGTAGCTCTAAGGGATTGGGATTTCTTTAAGTGTAGCATGTCCAACAGCTCTGGGTTTGACATGGCCTTGTATGTTAAGCAGAGATCGCCTCTGAGTAGACGATATGCGACAAGAGTATAGCTGGAGTTTTTTAAGGCGGTCAGCGTAGGGCATCTGCTTTAGGCCTGTGATTCTTTTAGTGAGGTATTTCTGAGGCCTTTCCAGTTGTTGCAGATGTCTTGAGAGGTACATACCAAATGGGGCGTTGTATTCTATAATGGGTCTAATGAGGGATGAGTACAGTGGGACAATGACCTCCTTTTTTCTTGAAGAAAAGCCCTTTGTGATGAGGTGTGCCACATAGAAGGATTTCCTGACTGTTGTGGCGATGTGGTTATCGAAGGTGAGACCACTGTCTACCTGTGTCCCTACGTCTCTTATCGCACTTTCTGTGTTTAGTGTACTGCCACCTATATGGTAATTCATGGATACATGTTTTTTCCCAAAGGGGATAACAATACATTTCTTGGCATTGAGCTTGAGCCCATGGCTCTGGCACCAAGCATCTGTTTCTGTAAGGCCCTTTTGTAGAGTATCCACATCATTTGGGGATTCAGTAATGGCTCCCAGTTTGCAGTCATCTGCAAACTTTGTTAGCTCAGAGTCCCTTAGTGTTGACCTGTACTTCAGAGAAGTAGATGCCAAACAAGAGCGGCCCCAGGACTGAACCCTGAAGTACTCCACTTGTCACTTGTCTGGAGCTGGATTTGGAGTCGGCTACTTTTACAGTGTGGGTTCTATCAGTAAGCCATTTAGCAACCCATTGGGTGACATAGGGATTAATGCCAAACTTAGTAAGTTTATCTATGATTCCAGAGTCGGGGATGATGTCAAAGGCCTTGGCAAGGTCTAGATAGGCTGTGTGGACCACCTTACCCTTGTCCATGGCTCTGGAGACTGATTCAAAGAAGTCAATCAGGTTCAGGAGACAAGATCGGCCCTTCACAAACCCAAACTGGGTGGGGTCCAGTGTTTGAAGGTTGTCAATGTCTTTGTTTATAAGTTCCATGATAATACGCTCCATGGCCTTGCAGATAAGGCTTGTCAGACTGATGGGATGGTAGTTTCCGGGATCCAAGGTGGATCCCCCTTGTGGATTGGGATAACTGTAGCTCTGCGCCACTCACTGGGCACGAAACCTGAGGTGAGGCTATGATTAAACATGACACTTAGGTGAGGTGCCAGTTCATATTGTAGTTCATGTAGTACACAGCCCGGGATGTCATCTGGTCCCATGGATGCTGTATTCTTGGCTTTAGAGAGTGCGTTTTGTACCTGTGTGGCCGTTATTACTGGAATTTGGCAATCTTCTGGTATTGAGATGGGCCATTTAGGGGGTGAGAGGGGGGGTGAAGTTGGCACTGAATCAATCTGCCAGGATATTGGCAATATCCCTCGGATCAGTATATTTAATGCCATTCTTTTTTAGCTCAGAGCAGATCTGAGCATTGCCATTTAGATTTTTGACATAGTTATAGAATGCTTTGTGGTTGTCTTTGGAATCTTTGGCAATTTTGTTTTCGTAACTAGCTTTGGAGGATTTTATGAGGCATCTCAGTTTCTTACTGAGGCTAGTAAGGGAGTTTTTTGCATCCTGGGATTTTCCTCTTTTCTGCAAAAGTTTCTTCCTTTTGTTGTAAAGTTTGTTTATGGCAGGGGACCACCAGATTGGCTTCCTTTTTTGGATGAGAGCATTTTGGTTCTATTTGGGATGGCACGATTCATGCATGAGTGGATGTGCTCGTACAGTGCCTTAGTGTAGGATTCAGCAGTTGAACTTTCAGTTCCCATCTGCATGGGTGTCATGAAGTTTGTCACTTCTGACTTGAGTAGCATGAAGTTGGCTTTGGAGAAGTTTTTATGGTGGTTTCTTTACTGGGGTGGAGGTGGGATGTGGAGGTTAAGGGTGATTAGCTTATGGTCAGACCTGACTAACGAGGGGGTGACCATAGGTATGGAGCATTGATTTCCCATGTTGATAATGACCAGGTCTAGGATATTGGAGCCCCTGGTGGGACTATGGATTAGTTGATCCAGGGCGTTGGAATTTATGAATTCCAAGAACCGTTGCACAAAGGTGTTGGGACATGAGTAGTTTTCCCAGTTAATGGCAGGGTAGTTAAAATCACCCAGTATTAGGGTGTTTGGTTCTATCTTAATATTTTTCAGTATGTTTAGAAAGGTGTAGTTAGAATCTTAGGGTATGGTGGGGGATCTGTAGCAAGCTACAATTTGGATTGCAGTCTTACCTAGTGTTAGTTGCACTTGGAGAATTTCAGACACATTGTGTTGGCCATCTAGCCTGGTGATGTGAATATCCTTGGTGAATATTGACACTCCTCCACCTTTAGTGTTTCGGTCCTGGTTTGGTGGCCAAAAAGTGTGGTAAGAGTTGTAGCCTGGTGTTGCAGGGGTGCTCTCTGGAGCCTTGAACCAGGTCTCAGTTACTGCACAGATATCGATGTTCTCCATTTTTAGGAGTTCCTCAAGAGAGTGCATTTTGAAATCTCAATGAAAGTAATAAAATACAGAAGAGACTTTAATATGATATGGCTGCATTTATACTACGAGTAATAAAAACAAGATTTTTGCCAATAACTCAGAAATCACTGACATAAAATCACATGTAAAAACTTTTTTTTTTGCCGTGATAAGTTGCAAACGTGGTGATGTAATTTGCTCAAAAATATATGTTACTGGAAGTAAGTTGTGTGTGGGGCAGGGAGTACAAGGAGGCTTGCCCGTGCAAAAACATTTCTTTCTTTATGACTGTCTGTTTGCAGCTTTCTGTGTTGTTGATTCAATTGGGTGGTGCATTGGTTAGCATTGTCACCTCACATGAAGAGGTTCTCCAGTTTGATATTCAGTTGGAGTACCATCTGTGCAGAGTCTGCATGTCCTCCCTGCATTTGTGTGGGCTTCTTCCAGGTGCTCCGGTTTTCTCCCACATTCCAAAGACATGCATTTAGAGTGTTTCACCCCAAACCTCCACTGAAAATGGACTCTGTCCCAGTCAGACTTTCCTGGTAAATAAATGCTAAATAAATAAAATGTTAGTAATTTCTTTTTAGGGGATTCAGTCACCTGATATGAATCCTGTAAAGTATGGGGGTGCACCATGGAGAGTGACAATACAAGAGCAGAAGTAGATACCATCCCAAAAGCACTTTGCAGGCTGCTGTGGAAGAGGACCCTTATACTATGCAGTAAAGGCACAAAATCCAACAATTGCAACAGTCACAATGTTTACGAATGGAGGCATTAACGTATGTGCTTAGAATAGGTGTAGTGGCCCATAGCTATCACACTACTCACTGGTAAGTCCAGTCATTATTATAATGCCACTTTGTCAGGAGTCAGACTGTTGGCACATTGTTTGTGGATACAACGGAGACCATTGTCAAGATGAGTAGATTTGGAGGGAGTTTCCAAGTGTCAGAGCAGATGGGAGAAATAAAGATATGGATGTCATGCCAAGTGATGGAAGTATGACAAGCCTGTCATCACTAGACTGGATGTAGAGATACTGTCTAGAACTATCAGATTGGGTTGTAGGTAGGGATCCACTTCACAAGCTTGAAGTTTCAAAATTTTGAACTGCAAATGGTCAAGCTCATAAGATTGAAGTTTTGAAACAGCAAAACTGTAATAAAAAACAAAAATATCTTTTTTTTACATTTTTGCAGGGTGGCATGTCCCTCCTACACCCCCCACACCCACTGCTAGATAAATATACCAACTCTGAGATCACACTACAGTGAGAAAAATTATATGGTTTCCCGTTCCGCGATCTCCATTCAAAACGTTCAAAGTTTCAAAACTTTGATCTCATGGTGTTGACCATTTGCAGTTTGAAGTTTTGAAGCTTTGAGTTTGTGAAGGGAATTTGTAGGTAGAACAAGTGAATTCCTTTCACTGACAAACCAAATGGGATTTAACGGAGGCAATCCAATTGGTGCTTTGTTGGAGGACATTCTTTGCCCATGGTATTGCAATTTAAATAGCTTTTTTTGATGAAAAGGACTCCCAATGGACATGCCCTTCACTGCCCATTAAGAAAATTCTACATATCCTTAGCACTGTGGTGGGAAGGGTTTGCAGAGCTTAGAACCTCCCTGAATTACAATGGGCCACTGTCTTCTTTTTATACTAATATACACAGTTTTCAGAGTACAACACGCATTAATAAATCTCTGCACCTACCTCGTCACATACGTTACTTATTTTACTTTAGTATGTCGGTAAAATAATAGAGATATACTACTGACATTTAAATACGGGATATATACGACTATGATACAAAATGAGATATATGTATACCTGCAAATGATTTCTCTCATTATACTGTTTAATGTGCGCTGTTAAACCAACAATCTATCCTGAATCAATGTTGATTTTAATTCATAAGCAAAAATGCTAACACAGCAAACCGCATATTATAATATAAAAAACACTATCAAAACATGCATCAAGCCATTTGGCAGAAACAAGGAAAGGTTAGCCAACAAAACCTTAGACTATTTAGTCTGAATCTAAGCATTCGATACATCTTCTGGTACAGTTATTTCTGAATCAACTAAAATGATTCAGTATGCAAAATACTACTGAGAAGCGAACATGTTTTATTTTCTGCTCTCTGTAACTTGAGTTTTATATATATATATATATATATATATATATATATATATATATATATATATATATATATATATATATACACATATACACATATACACATATATACATACATACATACATACACGTGGATTATATCAGTCACTGACGTACTCCTATACCCAGGATACCAGGATACACCTGGAAAAAATGGGAACGGCTATGGAATCCTAATGGGAACGGCTATGGAATCCTTATCTGATAAAAATGTTTGTGTAAATTCAATTAGGATTTGAAAACCAAGTAAGGTTATTGTGCACAACACACACAGCATGCTTTGTGAAGAACACATAAAACCATATAATTACATTTATTAGCCCTATTAGTTTCTTGTTTTATGAGCTTTACATGAGAAGAAATATCATGATTAGTAAACTTCATTTTGAGGAATTGCTCTCTCTTGAGAAATATCCAAGTAAATACTGATATCTTTCAAGAGTCACTGACTGTTAGATTTAAATTTACTTTTATTGGACTAATATAAGTTACTACATACAGTTAAGCACAGCACATGGAAAATTATCTAGTAGTGATAACAATCTATAATGTATCATTGCAAATGAAGAACATGCTATTCGAGGTTCACATTCTTATGTCTGTAAGGTATTTTTGTGGATATAGGATATTCTCTACTGCAGAATTGGTATATTTAATTGTTCACATCAATACAATCACAAAATTGAGGAATAAGATCCTTACAGCTTTCACAGGACAATAATGTTTTAGTGATAAATCAGAAACATGGATAAAAGCATTACAAATGCAAATAATACTGAACATTTCATGTTAAACATTGACCTGCAAAGTTTAGCTGCAGTTTTTTTTTTTTTTTACTTTGTTTTGGTTTGTTTCCACATTCTTTGCTAGGTTACTGACAGAGTCAAGTACTGACATGAATAACAATCCACATTAAATGTTTTCCTTGTCAACACCTGCAGAACAACCCTTCTGAAAAATGAAGCACGGCAACAGAAGTGTGCCTCAGACATTAGTGAGTGCAGGATAACACTGGAATGTTTACAAATTCATTTATATTTCAGCATTCCTCGTGGCAGAACCCAGGATACCGCCTTTATTTATTACTCGCCCAACTGTATCCAGTATTATCACAAGACTTTCTCAGCTGCTGAACAAACTAATACTTTCACATCAATGGCACAACAAGAAAGGTCACAAAACAGGCAACCTTTCACCCAGAAACAAAACCAGCCTATTCTTCCAACTTCTGATATTGAATAACTTCATAGTTCTGTACGAAAGGCTTTTTGCAACTATAACCTGTTACATATTCATTCTTCTTTCCTTTTTATTGGTCATTAGGAAGGTGAACTCACTGATATTTGCATCTAAAATGCATTAATCTCACAATGCCACAATTTCTTGTCTGTATTCTGCCCTGCACCATGTATTTATAATTTGGAGGTATTCTAGAGCAACAAACTGCTTCCTTGCCATACTCATGCCTCTCAACTTTCCAGAGTTTTGCAGGATGTCCAGATTTTTTCCTCACATTTATGATCTGTTCCTCATAAAATTTCTAGATTTCTGGCAAGTCATTGAGGACAAAGTCACTAAATAATGACAATAAATTGAGATTCAGACCTCACTTCCTTCAGAAAAAGCATGTTAATGCAAAACCTGCTATTCTGTCATCTTTCTAAGCCTTCAACAACAATATAAAAAACTGTCTCCATTTTGGGACCTTTGTTGCCCAATTAATTTTTGCTTTGTCCAGAATTTTTATACTAAGAAGTTGTGAGATATGCCTGGTATTGCCAAGTAAACTCAATGTTTTCACCTCATCAGGTAGAAAATGTGTTTTAAACAAATACTTATTAAACAACAAAGATTCCTGGCATGGAGTAAGGTATCTAATACAAGTGATATCTAGACAGCATTCAGTACCTCAACTAGAGCAACACACGGTATAGATCTCATTA
Organism: Protopterus annectens; assembly: GCF_019279795.1. NCBI lineage: Eukaryota > Metazoa > Chordata > Ceratodontiformes > Protopteridae > Protopterus > Protopterus annectens. The sequence goes on along the minus strand of NC_056741.1, from coordinate 821,206,812 downwards.
TATATAATACATGTACTACTGTTGTGTGGCCCAAAGTATGATCTAAACACAAAAGGCCATTGTGTGAGGGCTGTCTCTGCAGAGCCAGAGTGGAAACCTGGAGGAGAGTTTCTTGCAATATTTTCTCTTGTAAAAGGAAAAATAGTCCTGTTGATCCATGCCTTACATGGATATTGGCTGCATTGCTAATTTTTGAAGGAATCGTTTTGAAATTGTCATCTTTGTAGAGGAAGACTACTAGCAGAAGACTGTGTGAACCATAAATACAGCGGATGGGTGCAGAGCATTACAGTTTACCTCTCATCTTTACGGGTGCCCCCTAAGACAGAGGAAACAGCCTTAACTGTCTAACGCCACCAGAAATCCAACTAAGAAAGAGCACATTGCAGCAATTTGCTCCAGCTCTATTCTGTAAAACTGTATGTACCTAATTCACTTATCTTAAACCTATGCAGCGATAATAACTTGTTTTTGCTGTGACTGCTGCATTTGTGTAACTAGTGGCAAGCACAGCTTACCAGATCGCATCCTGCCAGCCCTCCCCCATTCTAAATTCCCCAGCTAATGAACTAAAACTAAGAAAATTCTCTCTTCTTCACATTAAATAGCCTCCTCACCCTGCTATGCTTTATTTTTGCCACCAAATAACTTCTTGAATCTGCAATTGACCTGCCAACTAACCCCCAGCCCTGTTTTTTACTAATTTTTTCAACATTTTAGATTCTTTTTTGTGGTTCAGATTCTTACATTTCTCAGCTAAACCCGCTCCATTTGCCTTAGCTACCCATTGGCTCACTCCACCATCTACCCTACCCCCATTCCCACCCACCCCACTTACATTACACTTCTATCTAAACTGACTTCCCCACTACTCTCAACTCTACCAATTACCTAGCTTGCCTCCACCCACCCACCCACTCTACTCTACCTACCACACACCTACTTAATCTAGTCACCTCCCTTAACCTCTCACCCCCACTACTCTCCCTCATACTTTCACCCCTATTGCTCATCCTTGAATTCGCCTTTGCTATTAAACATTAACTAAATTCCCTTCAACCTGCCATTTTCAGTTCCCTCTCCCACCTCATAATCATCCACACTCTGCATCTATACCATACCACCTCTCACATCCCACAATTACCTTCACTTTATAAATATCACTTCTATATCTCTTAGAAATACTAGCGCTACACCACTATTCTATTCTTAATAAACTTCTCTCCTTACTCAATAATTCCACCCTGCCACAATACCTCTCATCTCTAATACCATAATCTTTACTGTCTCACTATGCCTCTATCTGCTCCTTCATCTTACATCCCATCAAACAACCCATATACTTTTCAAACCATCATGCACAACATCCACACACATACAATCTCTCCCAAGTTATTCCACAATAGGCTCCACCTTATATGTAAGAGACATAATTCTACAAACTAAAGTAAAATTCCTCCCCTACTTAAGTCCACAATACTTACTCTAAACTAGACTACCACCATAAAACTAGAAACAATTGCTTTCTGTAAACCAAACCACCCATTTTAAGCTAATAAAATGTCGTGACATATACCAAACTCCAGGCCCACTGTCTGCCCCCCACAACCAACCCAACTCCATAAAATCCCTGAACTTCACTACCATCAATCTACAAAGCATTAGAAATAAAATTCCCCATTTCTTGCATGGTTACACCAAAATCAACCCGACTTCACTGCCATAACTGAGACTTGGCTTAAACCTTATATCAAAGACATAGAATTCCAATCCCCTCAACTATACATGCCTTAGAAATGACAGGCCACATAGAACAGACTGAGGCATTGCCTTGATACACCCAAGTGTCTACACTGTAGTCCCATTTACAAAACCTATTCCACAATTCTCCACAGCAAAACTTCTAGGTAACCCTCCTGAAGCTGAATAACTGTAAAAGCCTTTATATCACAGTCATATACATACCCCTAGGTAATAATATTCTTATACTAGAGGACATTCCTGCCTGGTCATCTAATAATATTAAAAATGAAATAATCATCCTAGGGAACATTAACATTAATTGCTAGATGTCAGTAATTAAAGACCCCCCACCAACATCAACCTATTTAACTACATCTAGCTGGTCACTGATATAACAAGGCCCAATAATAAAAACAACCAAGACTCAGTCCTGGATTGGATCCTTGTGTCTGACCCCAGAAGATTTTCCACCTCCGGCACACTACCAAATAGCATTAGCAACCACTTACCAGCCTTCACTATGCGTAAAACTACCTCAACTGTAAGTAATCACCAACTAAAACAAACCAGAGACCTATCCCACTTTTCACCAGACTCCTTTAATGAAATTTACAGTATACCAGCTAGGTACCATTAAAATCCATCCCCCTTGATGATGCAGTTGAATTCTTCAATTCAACACTTCTAAAGATCTTAGATAGTGTTGCCCTACCTTGACTGAAAAGAGTCAAGACTAATCATGTCAGCTGGCTTACCAAATCCACAAAGCAAATCATGTCCACTAGAGACAAAGCTTGGAAAGCCTGGCAAAAATATGAAAATCCAACTGACCTTGCTATATATAAACAACTACGTAATCAGGCCAAATGTCTAATCATTAAAAACAAGAAAGAATACTTCCACAGACTACAGGACCAGCATAAACTAAACACACAGACATTTTGGGGAGCAATCAATTCCCTACTTCACCCAGACTTAACAACAACCCTTGCCCACACCCTGATAAAACATCCTCCAAGAAAGCCTCTCTCTTTAATTCATACTTTATCAACACTGTAGCTACGTTGGCCACCACCTTCCCATCTTCGAAGTCTAACCCACCTGACCACCCATCACCACATTTTAGACCTTCCTCGCTACCTAATTTTTCTTTCCCTCCTATTCCTACATGCACTATGAAGGACTCAAACCTTGCACCAATGCTCCTGATAACTTATCTGCTGAATTCCTACAACTATCTGCAAGCTCCATAACTTATCTGCTGAATTCCTACAACTATCTGCAAGCTCCATCACTTATCCCATTAGTATACTCCTCAATAGATCTATCCAGGAATCCCACATACCAAAAATGAAAGAAAGCATACATTCTTCCTCTCCACAAAGGTGGCAATAATTTGGACATCTCCAACTTCCGACCTATCGCTATCCTCTCCTCCATCTCCAAAATATTAGAAAAATGTGTCCATACTCAACTTCTTAACCATTAATTAATATCCAACTTTTATCTCCCCTACCCAACATGGCTTTAAGCCAGACCATAGCACCAACACAGCTTTCATCTCCTTTATGGATACTGTAAATCGGACATGTGATAATGGTTTCATCATCTGTTCACTCTTCCTCAACCTTTCAAAAGCCTTTGATACTATATCCCATTCCCTTCTACTCTCCAGACTCAAAAATCTAGTATCACACTCCCAACTCTAATCTTGTTCTCAAGCTATCTCTGTCTGGTAGACAATCAACAAAATGGCAGCAATCCTGTTTTCCCTTCCTCAACATTACCACTGGAGTACCCCAAGGATTCATATTGAGCCCCCCTTCTATTCAATATATTTATTAATAACTTCCATAACTCCCTTATTCATGGCACCGTGATGAAATATGCAGATGATTCTACAATCATCTGCGCTGCCAAATCCTATTCTGAGTTACAACTACTAACTCGACATGCTTTTCCATCCACCGAAACTTGGATGTCAAATAATCATCTTGTTCTCAACCCCAACAAGACTAAACTCATTCTATTCACTCCCCAAAAATATCATTATTGATGAAAACCTAACATTTGACCTCCATAAACACAGCAACATCACAAAACACATTAGAAACTGGGCACCCTTTAGAGACACAGTTATTACCTTAACCCAACTATAAAAAAGGCTCTAGCTTCAGCCTTTCTACTTCAATCCCTACTGTATGGTGCCCCTGCCTCATGAATATCCAGTCCTCTCTAAAAACCCAGCTTGACTCATTATTTTATTTATTTCAGTTTGATTACTGGGGAAGTCCACTGTGCCAAGAAGTGCCCATTTTCAGTGGAGGCCCGGGGAGAAAAGCTCCAAGAACAGTATAATACAATATAGGTTACACAATGCAAATAAAGGTTACAAAGTAAAAATACATACAATATAGTTTGTAAAAAACAAGTAGGGTTAATACATTTGAGAGTTGCAGAGAACTTGATGGCAGATTTGTTTTTTTTTTTTAATCAATATTTATATGCTTACATTCACTTAAAGTCTGTTAGTTGTACGTATTTTGAGAAATTAGAATAAGTATGAGAGTATAGTGGAGTAGGAGTAGAGGTGCTTAGTTAAGAGTCCCTATGGAATTTAAGTGGGGTGAAAGCAGGAGCATTTCCATTTGGAGGATAGGTGAAAAAAAAGTTGAGTTTTGAATGATTCAGTGTTGGGTATAGTCCTAAGTGAAGTAGGCAGAGAGTTCCATTTTTTACCTAGTGAGAAGGAGAGTAAAAGCTGGCCAGCAGGTCGTTTTGGTTTACTAATGGAGATTAGGTTTTGGTTTTCACATCTCAGTGATCTGTTAGGGATGTATGGAGGAAGGATGTCCTTTAGGGCTGGGCATTTATTAGGAGAGAATATTAGTTTGTGAGCAGTGGTTAGTTGTAGATAGTCTAGGTGATTAGGGAGTTTTAGCCAGTTCAGAGAATGAAGGCTGTGGCAGTGGTGAGTTGATGTTTTGGATTTGGTGGCAAATTTAGAGATCTTATAGCAAGCTTCGAGCTTAGAGGTGCTGGTAGCAGACAAGTTGGTTAGGAGAGGGGCTGCATATAGAAGGGAAGGTAGGAGGAAGGATGTTGCCAGGGTATGCCTAGTGGAGTTTGAAAGGAAGTGATTGTTCCTATATAGCATACCTAGCTTTTGGTGAGTTTTCTTAATGTTATGTTGTATGTGAAAATCAAATTTGAGGTGTTCCTCTATGGTGATGCCAAGGAGTTTTGCAGAAGGGACCACTTCAATGGCAGTGTTAGTTTGGCTAAGAACATTGAAAGTGTTTTTGTCCAGAGAGGAAACTTTGGAGGGGAGAAAATTGGTATTTTGGATTTATTGGGGTTAAGAGAAAGGTGGTTTTGGTGCATCCAGTTCTCTGTGGTGGTAAAGGCTAATTGGGTTTTGGTCTGGAGTTCAGGTAGATTTGGGGCAGAGCAGACCAAGGTAGAGTCATCTGCGTATTGGATGACTGTGGTGTCAGGGATAAAGGTGTGAAGGTTGTTTATGAAGATGTTGAAAAGCATGGGTCCAAGGATGGATCCCTGAGGAATGCCAGTAGATGTTGGCAAAAAGGATGGGAATGAGTTCTTCCATTTGACTGCTTGAGATCTATCAGATAAGTAACTGGAGAACCAGGAAAGAGTGTTTGGGGAGAGTTTAAGATTAGCCAGATGATGAAGAAGGTGTGTGTGGGAGATGGTGTCAAAAGCTTTTGAAAGGTCTAGCAGTACTGTGGATACAATGAGTCCTGAGTCTCGAGCATGATTGATAGTTTCTAAGAAGGATAGTAATGCAGTTATGGTACTGTGGTCGGGACGGAAGCCATGCTGGGTGGGTGTTAGGAGGTGATTTTGAATGAGATAGGGTAAGAATTGGTGGTGGACACATTTTTCTAGAATTTTAGATATTAGAGAGAGTAGGGCAATAGGGCGGAAGTTAGAAATAGAGGTGTTTTTGCCTCCTTTGTGAAGAGGTAGGATGTAGGCTGAACGCCAAAGTTTGGGTATGCATGACTCAGTTAAGGATCTATTAATCAGAATACTAATTGGAAGGGTGATACCTTCAGCTGCATGTTTGAGGAAGGAAGGGGGAATGTTGTCAGGGGTGTTAGAACCTGGCCTATAGCTTGGAGAGCAGCTTTTTTATAAAAGATGTGGATACCGGTTTGAGATGGAAATTGGGGGGATTATTGCTTGGGTTGTTGGGTGGAGAGGAAAGGGAGTTAGGTGGGTTGTTATTAGGAAATGTTGTGGTAAGTTTGGTTATGGATTCAATGAAGAAGGTATTGAAGTGGGAGCCAAGTTCTTTGTCAGATAGATTAGGGTTGGGGCAGGGGTTGTTTTGAGATCCAGGATGAAGAAGGGTATTGACTGATTTCCAAAATTGTTTAGGGTTTTTATTGTTATTGGACTGAAGTTTAATATAGTATTTTTTTTGTCTTTGATAATGAATTTCTTTACTTAGTTGCAGAGTTGGGTGTATAGAAGTAAGGTAGAGGATAGTTTATTTTTCTGGTAGAGCTTCCAGGACTTATCTCTATGATGCATGATTTGTTTAGTTTCTTTGGTCAACCATGGTGCAGAGTTAGTTTTGATTCGCTTATTTCTTAGAGGGGCTAGGGAGTTGAGAGTATTTAGGAAGATGGAATTGAAATGTTCAACAGCATTGTCAAGTGGGAGGATATTTAGAGGTTGCCAGTTGATTTGTTTGAAGATGTTAGAGAAAATTAAGGGGCTAAAGTTACTGAGGTTACGAGTTTGAATGTAGAGGTGTTGGTGTTGGGTGGAGCTGTTTGATCGATGGATGAAGGCAGGGAGATGGTCACTAAAGGTGTCAGGGATAGTGCCACTGAGAGTGATTTTGTTTGGATGGGAGACTAGAATCCAGTCTAAGATGGACCCTGGGGGGTGGTTTTTGTTAGGGTGAGTAGTTGATGAGATTACTTGGGTGAAGTTTAGAAGGTTAATGGAAAGTGAGGGTGATGGTGAGTTGATTTTATTCCAGTCGATATTGACATCGCCTAGAATATATGTTTCATATTTTATTTGAGTTGAGGACCAGTACAGGATATCTTCAAGGGTGGAGATATTGTTGCCTGGGGAGATATATAAGGATATGAAACAGATATTCTTGTGTTTATTTAATCGGAGAAGGCTAGCTGTGATTTCGGAGTTTGTGAAATTAGGGGTAGGAATTTGAAGGGGTATTAGATAGAGATGATTAGAGTAAATTATGGCAAAGCCACCACCTTTTTTGTTTAAATGGTCACTTCCGAGGATGTGGTGACCAGGAGGTAATATTTCAGAGTCAGTGGTATGGGGTTTTAGCCAGGTTTCAGAGATGGCTAGAATGTCGGGTTTATTGTGATTAATCCAGGCTTGCAGATGGTGACATTTATTGTTAAGGCTCTGGGCATTGATAGTGAAGATTTTTAGAGTGTTAAGGGGGGAAGTGGGAGGGGGACAGGAAGGGTGGGGAGTGTTATTTGTTGCAGGTGAGGAGGAGGATGGAGGGATGGAGTAGTTTGCACTGGGACAAGGGCCAGGGTTAGGATGAATGTCTCCAGATAAGGCTAGGACATTGCAGGTGATCAGTTTTGGACTGTAAGGTTTGTATAGTAGGTATTTGTTAGGGTTTAGCAGAGGTTCCAGCGAGAGGGTTTTAGTTGAGGTAGAGAATAGTTTGGGATGAAAAAGGTGTAACAGGTTAGGTGGAATAAGGAAGGAGCATATGGAGTGAAAGTGAGAGAGTTCGAGAGGTAGTAGTTGGGGGTTAGGGATAGTTTGAGTAGGACATAGGAGAGGAGGAGCTTTATGGGAGTATGAAGTAGCATGATGAAGAGTTATTAGTAAGATGAGAAGGGAGCAGGAGAGTTGAATAGTTAAGGGGTGTTGGTAGGGCATGTTAGGATAAGGTAGAGTAATATACAGACAGGAGAAGAATAATGATGTATGTTAGTTGAGAAGGGAAAGGTCAGAATTGAATGGAGGGAGTTAGATATTGAAAAATAGGATAAAGGGAAACAAAGTGTGCAGGGGTAGGAAGAGAGTAGGGGGGAGGATTATCAGTGGGAGTGGAAAATGAGGTGGGGTTTTTCTTGATTAGAGAAAAGGGGGAGGAGTAAGTGGGAGAGGAGTGTGATTGGGTAGTAGGTTGGGTAGGTGGAGCTTGTTGGGTATATGTGTAGATGTGCTAGGGGTAGGTGGGAATTGGGGGCAGGGTAGGGGAGCGGAGGATACAGAAATCAAATACAATTACATAAAGAGCTACAATAAGGTTGCCAGATTTGCAACAAATGCAAGATTCTCAGCACACCACTGTTCCTCTTTACGGCAACTAAACTGGCTAGAATTACCACTCTCTCTCAACTACCTACAACTACTGCACATAAAATTATATGCAAACCCACAACATGCCCTTTTCTTTTCTTCTTACTGACCATGTACCACCCAAATGGGTCTCTCAAATCAGAAAACAACACACTGCTCAAAGTAGATAAACCCAATCTCCTAGCTGGTCAAATACTCTATTCCTTTACTGTTTCCAAACTTGGAACACCCTTCCCATCTACAATCACCTCCATCAGTTACCTTCTACAATCACCTCCATCAGTTACTCTGCACTCTTTAAGAAGTCTCTTAGACAACATCTCTCCTCTGGCTGGCTATGACCATGCCAGAAATAACTCTCTCTAAACACTGCTACTCCCACTCTACCCAAATTCTTTCTGGCTGGCTGGTGCTCCACCTACCCTATCTATTTAGCCTTACACCTCTTTCCTTACCCATTTACCTTAACCTACCCACCTACACCATCTTTCTCTGTAGCCCTCTATGCTACTAACCATTGCTGCAACTATCCTCCCTGGACAAATTCTACTTTTTCATGCCCCTAACTCTAGTCAGTTAACCACTTATTAACTGTAATCTCTTTGTATAGACCCTTACTAGTATTTAAAATCTTACCCAACTTACTCTTTACATAGAGTCCTTACCTTTTGCTACATATGTACATAACATAATGGCTTAATTTATGTTATGTACCTATACAACTTTCCACTCTTACCCAAGCTGCTTACTGCTTTACCTGCCAACTCTGTTATGAACTGTTCCACTCATATCCAAGCTGCTTACTGCTTTATACTTGTTAACTCTGATATGTATTTATATCCCATATTTGTTTTAAAGCCATGTCTATGATTGTTACTGTATTGCCTTATAGCTCTTTATGTAATTGTATTTGATTTCTGTATTTCTATTGTATGTGTATCACTTGTAATTTGTATGTGGAGCTTTTCTCCCCGAGTCCCCACTGAAAATGGGCTCACCTAGGCCAAGTGGACCTTCCCAGTAAACGATGCAAAAAAAAAAAATAAATATCTTTATCTCAACTCTAAAAGTGCAATAATTGATGTATGCGGATATTCAGACACAAAAAGTACATGTATGCTGTTGTAGAGTAAATGGTGACTTGCTGGGAGGGAGCAATTTAGAGAAACACACAGGAATTTAGTGAAATTGCACTGCCAGAAGAATAGCACAGTATATATCAAATGCTAATGACCATATAATGGTATGCAAATGAGTTAAAATAAGAAGTTCCACTCCATACAAGCTCTCCTCACCCTAGAGAATGCTGACAACTGTGCAGCCAATATGACATGGTTTAAAGTCACAGAGAGCACACTGGTAGTGCAAGACTATAATGCCTTCCACACATTTAGACCAGCTACTACACAGGTGGGAGTAAGGGTGGAGAGGTCTCGATTTACATAAAATATAAATATACCTCAAGGTTGGTCAGACAAGATGATGCACTTATGCTGCTCTCTGTAAAAATCAACAAAGGCAAAATCCCACACCACTTCCTTGTAAGCTACAGGTCCCCCTCTATGACCCTGGAAACATATTAAACATATTTAAGCTTAGTAGAAACATTTATCATCCAACCCAATACTATATTCAGGGGTGATTTTAATTACTTATTATTAAGTTGGAAGCATATACAACACCAAATAAGCAGGTACAGAGATTCCTGGAATTGTAAATACAAACTCCCTGGACCAGATTGCCAATACATTGACCACGGATGTGGTCCTCACTAATATGGGAGAGCACTGTACATCCCCTAGTGTAATGTCCTCTCTGATAAGGCCAGACCACAAAATGGTCTCCTTTGAAGTAAAAATAAAATTGAGAACTCCAGCTAACCCTAGAATGTTCATGAAATACTCCAAGGCTAACTTCCGGCTATTAAGTGATAACCTTTTGAAATTTCAAGCCCCTATAAACCCTGAGAATACTGCTGCTTACACAGAACAGTTCAAACAAACCTTATACAAGCATGTTAATAGCTACACAGAGGCAGGTGTAGCCACCAAAACTAAAAAGTCACAACCCTAGTGAGATCAAAACATCATTAGGCTATATATCAGAAGGAAGACCATCATGGCAAAATTAGGAGGTGTAGCACCCAGCAAGATAAATACACTCTCAAATTAAACAAACAACTCAGAGGACAAATCTACCAAAGCCAAATTTGAGGTAAAAGACCAAGGACAACCACAAGGCATTCTTTAGCTATGTCTGCAAACCTCAAAAGCAATACGCAGCTGTGTACAGAGCTCATTGTTTATGGATCCACTCACACTGAGCCAGAAGTAGCAAACCTACAGGCAAATTCTTTTATTTTTCTACTCTCTCTCCCCTCATCCTTCCCTCAGGGAATACCATCAAATATAACCCCCCCCCACCTTCTCTCACTAGTGAACAGGTCCTTAATGCTCTCTCTAAGGCCAAGAACACTGCATCAATGGGCCCAGGATGCATTTTAAACAGTATAAATTGTGACCTTTCATGCTAAAGCTAAATGACAAAAAAAATGCATATTATCATCCTTCAGGAAGTCATCTACCCCTAGTAACTGTCATATTGACAACTCACCCCTAACAGTCAAACCAGAAGTCAGGGACTTAGGGATACATATGGACAGTAATCTAGTCTTTGACCATCACGTGTCTATAGTCGTGAGAAAATCATTCAATGTTGTGCAATTTATAAGCAAAGGTATGGCATCTAAGTCCAAGAAGGTCATTGTTCTACTGTATTAATGCATTCATCAAACCTGCCATTGAGAAGAATGCTGCCTTTGGTATGTACCTAACCAGGCACATCCAACAAATGAAATGTCCACACAGGTTTCTCACTAAAAGAATACAGGGCATAAGTAACATATTCTATGGAGACCTCCTCAAAACCCTATCCCTGCCTTCTATCTCCTACAGGCTGCTTAGGAGAGATATTTGCCTGGTATACATAGCATTGTCAGATCCCACCCTGATGGATCTCCTGCATATCCACAAAACAAACAGCACCAGAATTACCTATTCTAATGATTTAAACCTTGCTTGTGGTGTAACTAGAACCTGCTGGAAAGCTAAGTATGTATCCCACAGACTAACTTTTCCCTTGAGAAGGCTCCCTATCCATGGGAAGCAGAGTTCCTCATTAACCTTATTCAAGTGTACCTTCTTCATTTCAATTGGGAACAGGACATTTATCCCTGGTTTGGCACCTATGTCTCTAATGAACATAGGCAGCTTCTAAACAATTCATCTCCCAAGCCTCTGCTTACACTTAACATCAACGGTTTCAGAACTTGCCACAGATTTGGGATGTATGGCTTAAAGGTTAGGGTAAGGTGTGTGTACTAGGCTATGAACATACTAAAACAGAGCTATTAAATCTGTAAATGATGAAACCAAAATGGAGGTGTGATTCAGAAATGTAAGAAAATAGCACAGTAGTCATGGTGAGCCTCATTACGAATGCCTCAATTTTGTTTTGTACAGGAGCTTCGCTTATGTGGTAATGCTAGGAGCACCATCAGCATTAGATGGACAGCATGTATTAGTGGCCACCTTCACAGCTAGTGCTCACATTATTGCATATCATTCTCTTTCATGTCACAGATGCATCCAGCAGAGGCCAACATACCCATCTCCTCCACAACTGGGGCACTGACAGCCACTACTATGTGGACAGAGACACCATACAGAACTTAGTAGGCATGTGCCAGCCTCACCTGGAATCAAGGGGGATGTACCGAATGCCTATACCAGTGGGCATGAAGGTTTATGAAAAATTACCATTCATGCTATGGGGAACTTTCAGCATCTAACAGGGGATGTTAATGTTTTACAGGGGTCAGCCTCCTGACTTCTACACCCATTCCTTGACATAATATTGCAGCATATGGATGGAGCAGATTTGATTTCTTCTCCTATTTATTTGCTAAACCAGTGCCTCTACAAATACTTGTACTAGAGACCTATAGCTACACCAAAACATAAACAAGACTTGCTGGAGGGATAGGTTCATAGCACAGCATATTTCCAGCTTATGGAATAAGTTGCCAAAATAGGTCAAGCAAATTATTATTTTGGCTAATGCAAACCTAGTCTTGATGACTGGATGGATAGTCACAAATTTATACCAGGCTTATCATGCAAGGCCATGCTCAATTAGGGAGGTAAACAGTATTAAGTGGTTGACAAGGAAGGCAAGAACTTTTTATATTTGTTTACTTAAAGGTGTATATGACTAGGCATCTAATAGTCCCCATGATCACCCTTTCAGAATTACTCCCATGTTCCTATGTTCCACAGATGGTAGAGGAGACAATCACCAATACCACTGTGTAGGGATTTTTAGGACATGGTCCATTTCTCTGAGGCTCATGAGGTGACTGACTGCACCCACATTGTTATCAAGGCCCCACATGGTGCTCAGTAAATCACTAGAAGTGCTTTCCCTCCATCAGCTCTCAGGTGGTATGCAATGCACAAGCTATTATATGCAATGTACCTGTGCACCATGCAGGTATTTGCCAGGATTCCCACATCTGTTACATATGTGACCTATACCAGTGTTTACTGCAGAATGATTTTTCTCTGTGTGAACACATTGCCAAAAAAAGATTCCTCCATATGCTGGTCCCAGAAATATAGGGAATAAGCCCCTCATCATGATGTCCACTGCTGTATCTTGCAAGTGATGCAGGATATGCCCTGGAACTATGGCTGATTACCTCCATCCACAGCTGTGACAGCACAGCAGAGATAGTATATAATATCATACTACTGCAGACATGCAACATCACTAGATATGTGCTCAGAATTCTGAAGATCTGTTTCCACTGCTTAGATGCATCTCATAGTTCAATGCATTCTGTTCTAGAGACCTGCAGCAAGATACCTGTGGTCTGCACCATGCTACATATAAGCATTTACAAGATGGGACACCATAGCACTGCCTGGTACATGTGCCAGTAGGAGAGGAGGAGTTGTATGTAGACCTAGGAACTGACTGCGGTGATAGACAGTTTGAGGCTGACACAAACAGAATACATCACAGCACTGACAGAGTGTGTGGTCCACAACTAGGAGGCCATGACAAGGATAATGCAGAATAAAGTAGATGCATGCAATAACATACCCACACAATGCAGCACAGTGCACTGAACTGGCAGTGCAAAGGGATGAGCAAGCCACATTCATCATCATCATCATCATCATCTGCACTGGTGAGGTGCGGGCACAGTAGCAAGGGACAACACTAGCACAATGTGGAAAGGCCATGGGTGAAGGATGTGGTAACCATTCACATGGCTAGAAGGGTGGGAGGAATCAGGATCACATCTTCCAGTAATGGGGTGGAGCTTCCATGAGTGGAACACTAGCCATGTAACTATACAGTGCAAGGAGTGAATACATCTAGCTCAAATGATGGCATACTAAGTCAAGACTGTGTTCTAAAACATGATTGTGGCCCCTCCATGCATTGTGCCAGAGTGTTGATGCCTATGAGCCCATGAACAGGCAAAGGTAAGTGTCAAAGTATGACTGAGAATATTATGCTATTCAGCTGTGGAACCCTGAGTGGCTTAACAACTGAGTTGTTTCCATGGTAGATGTGTAAAAGCATCAGCCGCAGGAGTGTTCATGCCAGGGGATGCAGGCATCTGTGTACAGTGTGGACAGTGAAGCCATTTCTGGAACAGTATGTGCCATCTACATAAACCTAATGTGTGATTGCCCAAGGCCCCACATGGTGCTCAGTAAATCACTAGAAGTGCTTTCCCTCCATCAGCTCTCAGGTTGTATGCAATGCACAAGCTATTATATGCAATGTACCTGTGCACCATGCAGGTATTTGCCAGGATTCCCACATCTGTTACATATGTGACCTATACCAGTGTTTACTGCAGGATGATTTTTCTCTGCGTGAACACATTGCCAAATGTGTTAAAAAGGCTAATTGCCCACATTGTCATGGCTTTACTGATGGTTGTCAACTGGGCCACTCCTATCCTCAACCAGCAAGTCTGATCTAGGTATCTATGTCACTCAGTATGCATTGTACAATGTCCCACAATTCCTGAAGCAGATGCAATTCCTCAAGCAGGCCACTCTACACTCAACATCTCTGAGATGGTGTGAACAGTGGCTATTTTGCCTGAATCACTGATCTGAACATCCACCAGCTAATTCAAAGGATGACACCCAGTTCTGGGAATGTATTTGAGACATGGCAGCAATCGACACCTATGTACCCCTATCATATCCTGGGAACACACACCACCTTAAAGGAAGTGTGATATTCTTATGCTACCTGTAGTAGTGATACCTTTGTAGTTTGGGTAAGGCTGACATTGACATCACCAGCACTGAATACAGGGGAACCAGGAGTGCCTTACCTCTTAACCATCGCCTCAGCTGACAGTAATGTCACTGGGCCCTCTACCGTTAGCAGTGCTGACAGTACCACTCAGTGCCATGTGTAAGGTACTATCACTTCGTTCAGCAGTGCTCCGCTGACATCAGGCATGTTCCAACCTGTTGTGTTGGAGCCTCTACTACAGGGACCTGTGAATGCAGACAAATACATCCCTATGAGTCAATGTTGGATGATCATAGTTATGGATTCCGACCACTATCTATCACACAGACTGTTACATGCCAATTGTATAAATACCCCTTTCGATACAGGGTTGTTGCTGTGGTAGCACCAATGTCCCTAATGGTAGATGCATTTTTCTGAGTAAGACATTCACAGTTGCAAGTCAAGTGTCCTACAATAATGCCAAATGCTACTATTAATTTAGCTAATCCCATACATGCACTTGGGCAGAGATCTCACACCCAGCTTCTATATCCAAGCCACTACCAGATGGGAGGATCCTCTCACCTTCCCCATGGAGTGATAGCAGAAATTTCTCCACTTATGAGAGATGCATCAGTTTTGGTGGTCCACCCCCATGGGCCAACCTACCTCTTCATTTCATATGCCTTGGTCTTGGCATGAACTAACATAGTCATTATCCTGTGATGCACTTGCATTGTTTTCCTATAATGATTGCCAACTGCATTGATATAATGCCTCAGTCCCTGCCACATCTGGGTTATGAAAGGCCTAGTCTGCTTTACCTTCTTCAAGGGTACTTATGTCATGTGTACATGGAACCTATAGTAACACTTCCATTTCTGGTGTGGCAAACATCTTCAGCCATTGCTTTCCCATTGGCTTCATGGCAACATGAGCACACCTGTGAATCAGTGTGCTCGTGTTGCTGTCCATGCCATTCAACAGTTGTCTCAGTACAATTATCATCCCCTTTTCAATGGCCACAGCCCTATATACTACTATGGTAACTTTATCACAAAGTGACATCAGTGTGCCACACTTTGAAAAAGTAAAACAGTTTGGTAGCAGCAGGCCCATTAGAATGTTGGCTGTCTAGACTGAGATAACAGCATTGTCTGTCCTTGTGCACTGGAGGATTCATACCCTATCTAGCCCATCAAGAACTCTATGTGCATACAGTCAGTTGCTGTGAACATTACACAACAGAACAGTAATGTGGCCTGAATGTGCACCTGTTAAGCTGAGCCCCACCAACAGGATTGCACTCTGGTCTGATCATGTTCCCTTTGACTTTGGCAGGTTGAACCTCTCCCACCATGGCAGTAGCCTGGCCTGACCCGCCCAGTTGTGCATGACCAACAGGACTGTAACATGTCCTGCCCTGGGTCCTGCTAGGTGTGGCTCTCCTCCCAAGCATATCAGTCCCCTATTATACCTGTGCTGTGTTACTCATGGTCTCCTCTGTAGTTATAGTCCTTGTTATCTCCATGTACCCTTGTATGGTCCCTGTAGTCCTAAGGCCTATTACCAGTAGTCCTGTCTGCTTTCAGCTAATATATATGGCAGTACACTCTGCTATGCACTATATTCTGATTCGCTAAGTTATTTGTGTAAAATGTTCTCCTGCAATATGGCACCGTGCTTTTTATCTCAGTAATTATGCTCATGATGTGATGTAACATGATTGTCTCATAATCATGGCTATAACATGATGCATTTATCTGCCACATTCATCACCATGATGCTCATATCTGCGTATTCCAAGGAATGGAAGTTGTGTGTAGTATGTGCATATGCATGGACACTGAATCAGCACAGATTGTCAGCTGACCATGCCAGTGTTACTTTTTTGTGGTGGACAGTACATGCGGCCATGCATGCTAAGCTACCATTTTTCTCCTTGTTTGGAGCTGCAGAGAGGACATGACATTTTCATCTACTGAGTTCAGCAAGGAAAGCAAGACCGTTGGTCATCTGCTGCATAGGGACCACAGGGAGCACCTCCTGGGTTGATAACAGGGTCTTCTCTAGAAAAGTGATGTCTGGCATTAGACCGACAGGATGTTAAGTAATATTCCTAGCATCAGCCATTCTGGTATACTGACCTACAGAGAGATACCCAGATCTTCCCCACCAGTGGCAGAAGAGGTTAGGTAGACAGTCACCCAATTACTCTAAGCATGCTGCTCCTGGCTTTTTCACTGTATAGTACTGATCATGGTTTGTTTTGTTTACAACAATGGAGGAGATGCAGGTGAAGGGGGAGGGGGGCTGTCCACAGTTTAAAGACAATTGATAAGCACTCCAAGTAGCGAGTTATATGTAGTACCCTGCTTCCATTACTGTTTTAATAATGTCTAATACACGTGAACTGATCTTTTGTACATTTGTCATTTATATGATCCTCCCCTTTTGAATCATCTATGGTGCAGGCTGTGTCCACCACAGTTGCACCGCCTACTGTGCCCATCACTGGCTCACACTACCTCTCAGGCCTTCCAGTCTTTCTCTACATTGTATGTTTTTCTGTTATGGCATAGGGATGGAAGCCAGTCTTTCCTACCTGCCCCTCTCCCTTACTACCTTCTCTTCTCCCTCTACCATTCTTCATAAAATGAAAAATGGACACCTGTACCAAAAAAAAAACAAAAAAAAAAACCTTCCCCCTTCAATGTATTTTCCTCTCCCTTTGTCCTTCTGTGTCTTTCTCCACATGATATTGTCCATTCTGCCTATACTATCTCCCCATTTCCTCCCAATTTATCTGACAAAATGAGTAGGCACTTTACTCTGGTACACTTATATTCATAGTCCATATTGCAGTTATACGGTGAACAGAGGCACATGTGACTATGCATTGCTTTGGGAAGGCCCGCTGCCTGATACATTCCCTTGGAACACACAACCACACATGACACAGTCCTTCCAGCAGTGCAGTTAATACCATTATTATGGCTGTGAAGTTTCATTATGGAGCCCTTTCCCCCAGATGATGACACCATGCCAGCAGAGATGCACTGATGCATAATTAATTGGCACTGGGCAACATAAGGCTAAATTGCTTATGCTATTTAATGCTACACAATGACACCCTATTTATTCTACATATTCCCCATGATATTACATGCCTCCCATAAAAAAGCTGTTGTGTATGGTACTTTGGAATATACCTGAGATTGTGAGTATACAAAAGTTACAAAGCATGCAGGGTCTCCATGCTCATACATGCAACCTGGCAGTGAGTGAACCCTGAGTTCAGTGTATCATGATTTAATTTCTGCAGAAACAAAAAAAATAAAACAAAAATGAATGTGAATATAGTATGTCTTAATTCAGGGTTTCTACATGCATTTTTTTTTATCTTGTGAACTATGTAACATTTTAGTAACAATGTATTATGGAGGATTTATTTATAATAAATTTCTGTGCAAGGGTCATTGCTGATTAATCTTAATGGAATTTGCTTTCATGTTGTGCCATATTGCAGGTAACCTACAACTCAATACAACATGTGCCAGCAACTTCACTGATCTCTGTTAATCAGTGGCAGAAATGATTAGAGTCAGTTGCATCAAAATATCAACCATTACATCTTGAATACAAATAACTACCATGAAAGGATCGAGCAGATGTTTATTAGCAATTAATATTTTACACAGAGAGTGTGTCCCTAGCCCTTGCTACATAGAAATAATCAAATCTGAGTTAATATTAATCAAAGAAAAGGTAAATAGTTTATTTCACAAAAATGTATTTCTCCTTTCTTCAGTAAATAAAGAGAAAAGTATCATTTTTCTCAAAAACAGTTTGAATTTGACTGATTAAATCTGTGTTTCAATAAATGTAATTCATAATACTGATCATCAGACTTTTCAGAAGAAAACCTGCACAGCATCTTCCATGTTTAATTGTGCATTTGAATAATATAAACATAAAAGCGTTGTTACTTCTCTGTTGTGTCATACTTGCCATCTCTGTGGCACAGAGGGATAAAGCCCTAACTTCAACCTTGCTTAACTATTGACTCTTGCAGGAGGAACTGGTGTGTGGAGGAAAAAAATGATGAGACGCTTCCTGCTTGTCCTCAGGATCATCTCTCTCAAGTATCCCTAATTTTGTAGGTTTTGCCTTATGTTTTTGCTCTGTTCCACATATTTTTTTTAATTTTCTGGTAAATTAGACAGAATTGCCGTTAGTCAGTTACAGTAGACAATACAGTTTCATACTTCCTTATTGTTCTGAAATGTTAACTTTTAAGTTAAAGTAATATTTAAAACCTGTCCTCCCCCACTCCCTTCATTTTTTGGCTTTGTCCCTAATTAACAAATACCTTTTGAGCTATGCCCAGGATGGATTAGTGGGGGAGCTACTTGTTATGCCTGGTGGTGAATGCGACTTGGAGCTCCTGCCAGTTTGGTTGTGTGGGAAAGTAGGAGAGGTCTGTTTATCCTATGGCCTGATCCAGATATGCTCCCGTAGCTACACACCATTGCCCATACAGGCTACTGATATTATAC
The DNA here is from genome assembly GCF_019279795.1 of Protopterus annectens. Lineage (NCBI taxonomy): Eukaryota > Metazoa > Chordata > Ceratodontiformes > Protopteridae > Protopterus > Protopterus annectens. The sequence goes on along the minus strand of NC_056741.1, from coordinate 821,187,832 downwards.
CAGCACATAATGGGTAGGCCTAAAAACATAACACAGCATCCTTCCTTCACCGACAGCTGTGGTTGCTCTCAGGCTCTTCTGCCACCTCCATGGGGAACCTTTGTCATTGCTGGAGTTAAAAGGTGGCACTGGGGACCCTGGCCTGGAAGGATTAATCACCTGGGTGAACTCCCTGAGGAGATTGTGGCATGATGTACCTTAGATTTGTTGCACTACAGGAGAGTGCAATCTCTCAATCAGCAATGCCAACCAATGGAATAAAATACTTTTAGGTTCATTTCTTAGAGATATAAATTCTTATAAAACTTTACTGATGCCACCTGCCTTGCAAATATAAGTCTGTATAGACAGAAATAGGATTTATTTAGAGAAGTTATCCTATCAGCTGATATAAATGCTGCAGAAAATATTACAGCAAGAACAAGCAGAAGGCTTAATAGTCTCACTGAATAACGTGTATTTCTGCCTCTTTCAAGTCTGCATGAACACACAATGATCAATATGCTAATTAACATACATCTTCTACTGTCCTAGTGGTAAAGGAAATGAAAGATCAGATCTTGATTATTAGATTGGTGACTTTCCTTAAAGTGAATAAGCTCCAAGTTGTTCACCACCACAGCTTTCTGGCAGTTCACAAGAGATGAGCGTGATTCAGTGTTGCACCATATGAATATGTAGAATACGCACAGGAGGAGTGTAAATGCTATACTGATGAGGTGTCAGGTGTGCCTCAGACCTCTATGACCAAGCAGTAAAGCAAAGATCAATGAGGTCAGTAGTGGGAAAGATCCTACGTGGTTCAGTGCATCAGATTACATCGCAGAAGGGAAAGGCCATGAAATCGATATCATCCTAAGTCCTAGAATGTTTCCTTCAGTTTCCACTGACAAACTGTAAATCACAGTAAGTGACATAACTGGATAGTGTTTCCAGAGAAACTACTGTCTTACAGATTACATTAATCTTTGAACACAGATTTTTCAGAAGAGTTATCAGGCTGTTGCTAACGTTCCTTAGATAAGGCTCTCAAGAGGTTGTATCATGATTATATTCTTTCAAGAGATATATATATATATATATATATATATTGCCCCTTAGGGAGTCATCTGAAGAAGAGGTATTTCATATCAATCATATACAAATTGTATCCAAGTTTACCTCTTTTTCACTCAGACAACAGTGTTGTATTTTACTATGTGTACTTGGTCCATCTCTGGATATCAAATATTGATTTAAAGCTCAGTCTGATAAAGTCTCATGCATTGCTCTTGTGTGAAACTGTATGCTATATCTTTGTCCCACCACTATCTATTTAGGAATAGGCCAAATCTGCTTAACAGATTTAGGGTCTTGAAGCTATTCTTAATGGCAGTCTGGTATATCTAGCTGTCAGCTGGTATCAAGAAACATTATTCCCAGTTTAAGAATATTGGCAACATCTGAAATCTTAGTCCATCTTTGGTTCCAACTACAGTGATACAGGGACTGGTATCATTTTTGGAATCTGGCAATGCACTCTATACTGGACTTCCAAATGGGGATCTCACCCAACTGTAGAAAGTGCGAGCCTGTTATCATCAGACAGTTCACATTTCTGATGTATCACCCTTCCGCTGCAGGATTTGAACTGTGACACCAGGCCACTGTGAGATTTGCAATAGCTCCTAGTCTCTGCCAGGTTTGTGAATAAGTTCTAACCTCTGTCTTATATAGCCCTGCTCAGCATTATTTTTTCAATTTTTATTCATTTTATTTATTTTACATTTGTTAACCGGGAAAATCCAGCTGGACCAGGTCCATTTTCAGTGGATGCCCGGGGAGAAAAGCTCCACAATTAACATATAGTAAAGTAGTTACGACACAGGTAATACAGACATGAAAAACAGGTTAATCGTAAGTACACACATACAAATATTGTTCACAATAGTTCAACTGTGATTGGTAAAGAATCCATACTTTATAAAGTACAACTGACAGAGAAAATGCTGTTCTTTAAGTAACAGTTACATACAATTAGCGTTTTACATTTGCTTCTATTAAGAAACAGATAAGGAAAATAATATAACCTGAGCGAAATAATGTAACCTGAGCGAAATAATACAACCTGAGCAAAATAATGTAACCTGAGCGAAATAATGTAACCTGAGCGAAATAATATAACCTGAGCGAAATAATGTAACCTGAGCGAAATAATGTAACCTGAGCGAAATAATATAACCTCAGCAAAATAATATAACCTCAGCAAAATAATATAACCTCAGCGAAATAATATAACCCGAGCGAAATAATGTAACCTGAGCGAAATAATGTAACCTGAGCGAAATAATATAACCCGAGCGAAATAATATAACCTGAGCGAAATAATGTAACCTGAGCGAAATAATGTAACCTGAGCGAAATAATATAACCTGAGCAAAATAATGTAACCTGAGCAAAATAATATAACCTGAGCGAAATAATGTAACCTGAGCGAAATAATGTAACCTGAGCAAAATAATGTAACCTGAGCATCCAGATTATAAGGAGGAAAGTCAGATCTATGAGAAAGTGAGAGCCTATAGTTTGGGTTGTAAAGAGAAAAGAGAAGAAAGTCAGATGAGACTGTCATGTAATACATGGGCAGATCCAGGTTTTCCTGAGATGTGCTTTGAGTAGTTTTTTAAACTTTGTTTGTTGTAGTAGAAGTTATATTAGTGGGGAGGTTATTCCATTTTTCAGCTATGGTATGGAAGTATAGGGCTTCTGCCAGCAGTATTGTTGGCAGTTGTAATACTGAGCAGAGGTTTATAAGATGAGCAAAGGGGGCGACTGGTAGAATAAAGTGTTAACAGTTGTTTTAGTGCTGGAGGTTTTTCTCTGGGTAGTTTATGATGTTAAAGGCACAGGTGAGTTGTTGGTGGCGAATTTGGCAATTTTATTATAACATGGCTCTAGCTTGTCTAGATCTGTTTTTTTTTAATATGGGTTAGGATCGGCGCTGCACACATAAGTGTTGGTAAAAGGTGGGTCTAAGCTAGGGTGATTCTTGCTTTATCTGTGATAAAGGTTTTGTGTCTGTAGAGTGTCCCCATTTTCTTATGAACTTTCTGGATTGTTTGTGCTATATGAATATCAAAAGAGATGTTATTATCAATTTCCACCCCTAGGAGTTTAGTATGGGTTGATGGTGAAATGACAGTGCCATTTCTGGATGTAATGGAGAAAGTTGAGGGAGTAGATTTTGTTTTATTAGGGGTGAACAGGAGTAATTTGGTTTTGTTAGGGTTGAGAATAAGTTGGATGTCAGTAATCCAAATTTCAACAGTAGAGAATGATTCTTGGGTCAATTTTTGTAGGGTGATAATAGATGGGGCTGTGCAAATGAGAGTAGAATCATCTGCATACTGAATTAGTGTGGCATGTTTGAAGGAAGTATGTAGATTGTTTAAAAATAGAGAATAGTAGTGGACCCAATATAGAGCCTTGTGGTACCCCAATAGAGTTGGGGAGAGAAGGAGATAGTTAATTTTGCCATTGGACAGCTTGTCTGCCAGATAAGTAACTTTTAAACAAGGATATAATAGGGGGAGTGAAGGAGAGTGAGTCAAAAGTGTCTAGTAGTTTGTTTATTTATTTCCAGTTTGATTACCGGGGAAGTCCACTGAGTCAGAGTAACCCGTTTTCAGTGGAGGCCCGGGGAGAAAAGCTCCAAGATACATAATACATATAAGGTACAGAAATACACAGATGTCAGTCTTACATAATATGGAAACAGTTACAAGTAAGTACCTTGAAAATATGCATAATAAGCAGAAACGCATTGAGTGTGGACTTATTGTTTATACATTTTCTTTAGTGCGCACACTCAGATATTAGGTGAGAAGATGTTTTATATACATACTTTTAAGTAAAATGAGGACGCACTATACATGCACAATTTCAGAAAAGGAATTAGTAATGGAAAGCGATATACAATATTTACAATGTTGAACCATAAGAAATAAGCAGCTAATAGAGAAAGGAGGGCAAAGGAAATGCTTGTGGAAGCATAGCTGAAGGAGAGTTATTGAGGTTATCGATAGCTATTGTTATTGTATTGATAGCTAATGGAGAAGGGAGAGCTTAGAAGATGCTCGTGGGAGCATAGCAGAAGGAGAGCTATTGAGGTCTTAGGAACCTGAGGGGGAAAACCCCCAGGAGCATAGCTGAAGGAGAGTTGTTGAGGGCTTAGGAACCAGAGTGGGAAAACCCCCCAGGGGTATGGACTAAGGAAGATTAGGTTGGATGGTGGCAATTGCATTTCCATTTTGTGGCCAGGTGTTTGGTAAGCTGAGTTTTGAAGTTTGCTAAGTTTGGGATGGTTCTTAGAGAGGGAGGAAGGGAATTCCATTTTTTGCCTAGAGAGAGACAGCGAGGAGAAGTTGGCCTGCTGTACTTTTGGGTTTGGGGATAGCAATTAGGTTTTGATGCTTGGATCTGAGAGTTCTATTGGGGGTGTAATGGGGGAGGATATTAGTTAGCGCTGGACACTTAGGTGGGTGATATACAAGTCTGTGTGCAGTGGTGAGTTGGAGGAAGTCTAAGCAGTTTGGGAGTTCAAGCCACTTTAGGGATCTTAGGGTAAGGCAGTGATGGGTAGAAGGTTTAGATTTGGTAGCAAATTTTGAGATTTTATTATAGCAGTATTCTAGTTTGGAGGAAATATAGGAGGATAGGTTAGTTAGCAGGGGGGTTCCATATAATAAGGAAGGCAGAGATAAGTGGTGGCTAGAGTATTCCTAGTAGTATAAGAGAGGAAGCTATTGTTCCTATACAGCATACCTAGCTTTTGGTGGGTTTTCTTAATATTTTGTTGAATATGGATATCGAACTTGAGATGTTCGTCTATAGTAATACTAAGTAGTTTACCGGAAGGAACAACTTCTATAGCTGAATGCACTTTGAAGGCATTTTTGTTGTAGGAGAATGACTTTGTGGGAGGGAAAAGTAAAATTTTTGATTTGTTTGCATTGAGAGAGAGAGAGATGGTTTTGGCGCATCCAATTTTCGGTGGTTGAGAAGGCAGTTTGTGTTTTAGACAGCAATTCTGAGAGGTTAAATTCCACAATAGCATGTCAGCAACTAGAGAAATGAATAACAAGTAAACGCTAAAGATACTGGATACCTTAGATGAAATACGGAGCCAATGAGCTATAATATCACTGGTTTAATATAAAAAATAAAACAAATGCTTCAGATGTAGTGCTTTCATCCACTGAAATGAAATGAAAGCACTAAATGTGAAGCATTTGTTTTATTTTTTATATTAAACCAGTGATATTATAGCTCGTTGGCTCTGTATTTCATCTAAGGTATCCAGCATCTTTGGCGTTTACTTGTTATTCAATTCTCTAATTCTGAGAGGTTAGAGGCATAGCAGACTAAGGTAGAAACATCTGCATATTGAATAATTTTGGAATCAGGAATGGCAGCATGAAAGTTGTTTATGAAGATATTGAAAAGCATGGACCCTAGGATAGATCCCTGTGGTACGCCAGTTGGGGTAGGTAAGATGGAAGAGGTAGAGAACTTCCATTTGACTGCCTGAGTTCTGATAGGTAACTGGAGAACCAGGATATAGTGTTTGGGGAGAGATGGAGCTTTAAGAGGTGATAAAGAAGGTGCTTGTGTGAAACAATGTCAAATGCTTTGGACAGATAGAGCAGAACAGTAGAGACTAGATGTCCAGAGTCTTGGGCTAGATTGACTGTTTCTAAGAAAGAGAGTAGAGCAGTTATAGTACTATGACCTGGGTGGAACCATGTTGTGTAGGTGTAAGAAGATTGTTTTGGGCCAGGTAAGGCACAAGTTGAAGGTGAATGCACTTTTCAAGGATTTTAGAGATTGGAGAGAGCAGAGCAATAGGGCAGAAGTTAGAGATGTTGGTGTTTTTGCCTCCTTTATGAAGGGGAAGAATATAGGCTGAGCGCCAGAGTTTGGCGACGTAAGATTCCTTAATAGATCTGTTGATTATAATACTGTTTGAGAGAGCTAAGGCATCAGCAGCACATTTTAGGAAGGCAAAGAGAATGTTGTCAGGAGCAGTAGAGCATGGTTTAAGTTTGGATAGAAGTCTTTTTATGGAGTTAGTAGAGACAGGTTTGAAGTCGAACAAGGGGAGAGAGTTATTAGTGGGGTTGAATGAGGAAGAGAGAGGGGCTGGAGGGTTAATGTTGGAGAAGGATCTGGTCAGGTCAGAAATAGTTTCTAAGAAGAATGAGTTAAAATCAGAGACTAGATCAAGATCCAATTTGCTTGGGTCAGGACAAGGATTATTTTTGGATCCTGGATTAAGCAGTGAGTTTATTGATTTCCAGAATTGCTTGGGGTTTTTGTTGTTGTTGGACTGGAGTTTGATGTAGTAGGACTTTTTGTCCTTGGTTATTAGCTGTTTTGCTAGGTTATGTTACTGTTTGTATTGGAGCAGGGTATTGGGAAGTTTATCTTTTTGGTAGAGCTTCCAAAGCTTGTCCCTTTGGTGCATAATTTTCTTAGTATCTTTGGATTGCCAAGGAGCTGTATTAGTTTTTACCATCTTGTGTCTAAGAGGGGCAAGGGAGTTTAGAGTGTCTAGGAAGACAGAGTTGAAGTGTTCTATATCATTGTCAAGAGGAAGGGAGTTTAGTATTTGCCAGTTCATTTGTTTGAGAATGTTTGAGAATGATGTGGGGTTGAAATTACTGAGGTTACGGGTATAAATATATTGGTGCTGGTGAGGGGAAGAGGTTGTTGAGCTGTAAGCTGGGAAATGGTCACTGATGGAATCAGGGGATGTGCCAGAGTTGGCTATTTTATTAGGATCACAGACTAAGATCCAGTCTAAAGTGGAACCAGGGGGATTTACTTTGTTAGGTCGGGTGACTGAGTGAATTATCTGAGAGAAGTTATAGAGGTTGATGGATAGGGAGGGAGAGGTGCTATTAATTTTGTTCCAGTCAATATTTACATCTCCTAAAATATAAGTTTGATACTTAATTTCAGTAGAGGCCCGTAGGAGAATATCCTCAAGGGTAGAGATATTGTTACCGGGAGAGATATAAAGGGCTATTATGCAGATATTCTTGTGTTTATTTTTAGCAGTCCAGCAGTCAATTCTGTGTTTTGGAAATGTGGAATTGGAGTTTGGAGGGGTATTAAGGCGAGGAGGTTGGATTATACTAAGGCAGAGCCACCCCATTTCTTATTTGGTTGGTCATTTCTGAGAATATTGAATCCTGGGGTTAGGATCTCAGCATCTGAGATATGGGGTTTGAGCCAAGTTTCAGAGATTGCTAAGATGTCTGGTTGGTTGCGGCATAGCCAAGGTTGAAAGTGATGAGCTTCGTTATTAAGACTCTGGGCATTCATGGTAAAGATTTTTAGGGTGTTGTGGGAGAAGGAAGGAGGTAGGGGGTAGGTGTTACAAGTAGAAGGACTAGGACCAGGGTTGGGGTGGATATCTCCAGCAAGGGCTAGATTGCTGAAGGAGGTATCCTTTAGCCATTTGAGTTTAAATAATGTGAGTTTTGGAAAATCCAGGAGTAGTTTACGAGACAGTATCTTAATTGTAGAATAAAAGATTTTAAGGTGGAATAGGTGAAGTGGGTTGGGCTGTATAAGTGATGAAGAGATTGAGTAGAAATGTGAGAAGGATTGAAGGTGAAGGTAGGGTTGTGAGGAGGTTATTTTTGTAGGTAATATTACATAAGCTGTGAAGGAGAATGAGCTGGTGTAGTAGAGAGGAATTAGGAAGACAAGGAGAAAGCAAGGGGTGTAGAGAGAGAGTGGTGACTTAAGAAATTCATATTGAAAAAAAGGAGAATGATATAAGAAGATAAGGAGAAAGGAGGATGTCTGTGAAGCAGTGAAGGTATAGGAGGAGGGAGAAAAGGGCTTTAATTGTTTATGGAGGGAGGAAAAAGTGAAGAGAGTTTAAGTGAGAAGGTAGTGATTGGGAGGGAAAATTCCTATGTTTGGTGGAGAGGGAGGGGGAAGAGGAAGGAGCTGTTATTGGGTAATTAGGTAGGAGGGAGGGGTATGTGATGAATAACGGTAGGATCCCTGGGGTGGGTGGGATATGGGGGTAGGGTAGGGGAGTGGAGTGAGCCCGCAGGGCGAATGGAGCGGGTAGCCACAAAAGAAGGAAGGAGCTTGAGAGGAACAATCAGTGGAAGAGGTTTATTAAGGTAAGTTTAGTTATGTATAGATACGTGGGAATACAGTAGTAGAGCAGGTTAGAGAATAGCTAGATGATAATTGTAAAAGTAGGATTTAAAGCTGAGAGTATGTTAAGAGCAGGGCTTAGAATAACCGAGTTGAAATGTATTAATATTATAAGCCAGATGGCTAAATCAATAAGGTGTGGGACTGACTGAAATAAGGGTGCCACCTAGTGGACAGGTTATGTATTACAATGGAAGTTCTATCTGGGAGAAAGGCTGATCAAGGAATTGGGAAGGTTCATAGGTTGGTACTAGGCTATCGGCCCTAAAGCCTATGCAAGCCTAGCCATAACAATTCCCTGGAAATTTCTTCCCACAATATTTGCTTCTCTGGGCCCCTGTCTAGCAGGCGACTGACATGATCCCCGGGGTGAATTTCCTATCTCCCATCCAATCATCAAGGTTCCTTTAGAAGAGAACCAATGAGGCGCTCTGCTTGACATGTATGGGCAGTCTATTCCAGAGTATGGGGAGTCTCTGGGTCAGGAACCTATCCAAAACACCACTGTCGGTCTCAAACCCTGGACCTTGTATACACTACACTGCATGAAGAACCACTAAGCCACAGTAGATATTAATACTCAGGAGAGGGACTTGTGCTAGTGAGAAGAGAAAGTATGCTAGCTACAGGGTAGAGAGGGGCTATGGCTGCTGGCTGCCCTGGCTGTGAAGCGAGGTGTTAATCACCAAAATAAAACATGTCAAGCATATGCTTTACTGCCAGTTTAGGGAGTATACATACATGTTTACTTCTTTACTAGAAGCGTGCTAGGACAGCAGTCCAATGGGAGTTCAGGTTATTTTGAAAAGGGTCCATAGCCGGCAGGCAGGTAGACTCTAGGTTTTGGATTTGAAATACGCAGGATGCAGAGCTGGGAACTTTTGAAAGAGATGGAGAAAAAAAGAAGTAAACTTTGCACAGGAAGTTATATTATGCAGGTATGGCAATAAGTTACATTCATTCTGTACTGCTAAAAGCTATAAATGTAGGTTAAAACAAACACTCAATGCAAAAATCAAGTTACATTCATTCAGTACTGCTAAAAGCTATAAATGTAGGTTAAAAGAAACAATACAAAAATCAAGTTACATTCATTCAGTACTGCTAAAAGCTATAAATGTAGGTTAAAACAAACACTCAATACACTGCAAGAGAGCCATTGGTAAGTCTTTAAACATAAGGCTACTAGGAGAATCTTAGTGATATTGTAGTGCCATTGTTCAGATAAAGAGGTATTAATGTAGGCAAATTCTACCAACTATATTGGCTTTTTATATGCAGGCTGACTAGTAGGCACCTGGGGTACAGTATTTACAGGAGTAATAATATGCACATCCAGCTTTACTAGTGCTGAAGCAAAAATGTAACTTTGACCATGTGTACTATTTCAATACTAATAGGCACATTTACCTTAAGCAGTACACCAAACAAGAACTTCAGGCAGAGTTACTTTCCACATATAGTTTCTTTCATAACTAATAGGGAGGCTGCTGTCTTGTGTTGCCCACATGCAAAACGCTGAATGGAAGCTATGCACTTTCTTAGAGGCTATTCAAAGCTTAGCCGTATTAAATAAGTTAGCATTTAGTTCCCCTATAGAATCTTTACAAGCATTCTTTCACAGACCTAGCTTGGCATAAGTGGAATCGGGAATATTGAAAACTGAACTAGTTCCTATGGGTTATTCTTTTGATTTAAAGTTAAAATAAAGAATAATTAAATGAAGAGGCGGACATAACAGCTCGGCATTTCTCGTTGTTGAGCTGGAAGTGTTCATAAAGCATGGTGCTGTAATGAACGAAGGAAAAGATGTGGTACACCTGGCAGCACAGCGTTTCTCAATGGGGTGAATGCTAGGAAAGTGTGATGCTTTAGATAGCTCCACAGCCTACTTATCTGGAGTAAAACCTTATTACTTAATATTAGACACAGGTCGATAAGAGGAGTAGTACATGTAGCTGTACAGCGTTTCCCGGTAAAGGGCTAGAATGCTAAGAAAGGCGTGGTGCTTAATGGACTCCACAGCCTTCCAATCAGGTATAAAACCTTCACAAAGTAGTTATAGATGCAGTTTAGACAAAGACCCCTTGAAATAGCTAAAATGTATGGGAAATTAAAAATTATTTGCTAAACAGCAACTGTAGCACTGGAAGTTTTACCTTTGCGCACTCCGTTGCTTCTAGTAGCTCCACGTGGGAGATGCAAACACAGACCAGCCTTTTTGGTGTTATGAAATCTAGCACATTAAGTCCTGTTATTTAGCAATAATGAACAGTATTGTAATCATTCAAAGCACATAGAGAACTAGAAAACTTTAGCAAGAAATACAAAAAGAATATAACACTTCTAAGCACTTGAACCGAGTCACAGCTTGGCGAGACTGTAATAATTAATGAGTAAAACACGCTACCATGCTGTAACAGTAGGAATCCAACATTAGTGTAGCTGAAGCAAAAATTAGCATTTAAAACACGCTTCTATGCTACTACATTGAGAAATCAGCTACAAAGTACAGGGAAGATAAAATACGTCACTTACAGCAGTCGCAGGCACCAGGACCAGGAGCGCACAGCAGCCAGGGGTAATTCCAGGGAAGGAAAAGATGGCACCTAGAGGAGTCACTAATATTTATAAAATACAGGGGGAGTAGGGGGTGGAAAAGGGGGGGGGGAGTATCAGAGAGGGCAGATAAAGAGGGTGGGGAAATAGACCTCCTGCAGTCAGAAGGCTAAAATAAGAGATAAGCCAACAGTAAGAGACTGGATAGGGGGAAGGGGAAGCACAGAGAAATTAGAGAATAGACACAGAAACCTTGCGGCAAGGAAAGGATGTAGACAAACAGGGAATGAGAATGTCAGAGATAAGTATACAGCCAAACACAAAAGAAGGAAGGAGCTTGAGAGGAACAATCAGTGGAAGAGGTTTATTAAGGTAAATTTAGTTATGTATAAGTGGGAATACAGTAGTAGAGCAGGTTAGAGAATAGCTAGATGATAATTGTAAAAGTAGGATTTAAAGCTGAGAGTATGTTAAGAGCAGGGCTTAGAATAACCAAGTTGAGATGTATTAATATTATAAGCCAGAGGGCTAAATAAATAAGGTGTGGGACTGACTGAAATAGTGGACAGGTTATGTATTACAATGGAAGTTCTATCTGGGAGAAAGGCTGATCAAGGAATTGGGAAGGGAGAAAATACTCAGGAGAAGGGGTTTGTGCTAGTGAGAAGAGAAAGTATGCTAGCTACAGGGTAGAGAGGGGCTATGGCTGCTGGCTGTCCTGGCTGTGAAGTGAGCTTTTAATCACCAAAGGTAAAAAATGTCAAGCATATGCTTTACTGCCAGTTTAGGGAGTACACATATATGTTTACTTCTTTACTGGAAGGGTACTAGGATAGCAGTCCAGTGGGAGTTCAGGTTATTTTGAAAGGGGTCTGTAGTCAGCAGGCAGGTAGACTCTAGGTTTTGGATTTGAAATAGACAGGATGCAGAGCTGGGAACTGCTTTTGCTTTATGATAAACCTGATGAGAAAACAATCAATATAATCACAAGGTGATCCAGTTTCCAGTTTTTCCTCGTGTTCTTTAATGGCTGCTGTAACAAAGGATGTTAGCTGATGAATATTTTTATGGAATCTTTTGTGTGGTCCAGGTAAAGTTTCCGCAATAGTTGGAAAGAGATTATAAAATTCTCCCCAAACAGAGATTACAATTTTAAAGTTATCATTTATCAAACTGAGCAAGGTTTGAAACCTTCCATCTGTGTAAGCAAATCAATTCCCAAACACAATTGAGCAAATAATATTGGAGACAGCCTGCCTTAGAAAGATAGTTGTATCAAAAGGTGTCCTGTTCTGTTCCTCTGAGTGACACTTGTTTACAAGAGGTTAACAGCCTAGTGGGACTCCTGTATTCCTGAATTATTCTAAAAGAAAATGGGCTTCTTCCTGAATACGACTTTCAATGCTTTTCTTGACATGTCAAAGCCTTTGGAGAGATCTGAAAAGATAGGAGATATATAGTTATTGTTATTTCTGTGATGATTTACATGGTTGGTGAATGAGAGAGGAGCTGTGGTTGTGTTGTGGTGGGGGCAGAAGCCATGTTGAGTGAAGTAGAGAAGATTGTGTGAGCTCAAGAATTGTATAACTTGCAGGTGTATGCAATTCTCAAGAAGTTTGGACAGGTGAGAAAGTATAGCTATTGTCGGGTAGTTGGAGAAATCATAGGATTTTCCACCTTTGTAAAGAGGTATGATGTAGGCTATTTTCCATAGTTTGGGTACATAAGCTTTCTGAATGGACCTGTTTATTAGGATTAACACAGGATATGATAGGGAGTCAGCTGTTATTTTTAGAAAATTAGCAGTTATACTGTCTGCTGCAAAAGTGGTGGATTTTAGGCAGAGGAGGAGTTTTTTTAATTTTAGATGTAAGGACAGGGGAGAGAGAGAAGGATGGTTTGTTATTTGAGTGTGTGGTAGGGTTGTTTCTAGAATTGTATGAAGTTGTAGTGTGAGGACTATCAGTATTAGATATTTGGGTTGATAGAGTTTGGATTGAGTTAATAAAATGATAGTTAAGCTGGGAAGCTATATCTTTGTTGTTGTTATTGGTGTTGGTGTTTGAAGGGGCAGGGGTGGTAATTTTGCCAGGTTTTAGCAAAGTGTTGATGCTGTGTCAGAATTTTTGGGGATCTTTTGAGTATTTGTTTTGGAGACCTAAAAAGTAATTTTGTTTATCTAGTTTGGTTTGTTTTTTGACTTGATTCCTAAGTTGCTTATAGTATTCTTTTGTGAGATTGGAGTTGTCTTTTTTCCATTGCTTCCATGCCTTGTCTCTATTTTTTAATAGAGCTCTTATGTCCCTACTCAACCATGGAGCATAGTTTGCTTTGGATTTTACTTTCCTAATTGGTGCCATTGAATTTAGAACTGTGATGAACATGTTGTTGAAATAGTCTACTGCTAGATCTAGGTCTAAAGTTATTAGAGGTTCCCAGTTACATTGCTTTAGAATGTTGTTTAGGTGCTCTGGGTTTAGATGACGGTCATCCCTGATTTTTCTGTAGATTATAGGCTTTGGAATATTGATATGTTTCTCTTAGGAGGAAAGTAGGGTGATGATCACTAAGTCCATCTGGTAAGCAACCAGTATGATAGTGATATTTGGGGCTCCAATGTCCAATCAATAATGGTTTGTTTCTGGTTCTTTTTGTCTATTCTGGTGGGCTCTTGAATTAGTTGGGTAAATCCATAGAGGTTAATTTGGTTGGCAGGGTTGCTTGAGTTACAGGATAGCCAGTTGGTATTTAGGTCACCTAATAAAATTGTTTCTTGAGGAGAATTCTGACTAAGCCATTGAAGGATTTCCTTTAAGGTAGGAGTGTTATTTCCAGGAGGAATATAGCTGCAGATTATGTTAATTTTTTTGTCATTATTTAGTGCTAGGGTAGAACCTATGATTTCTACATTTTGGAATATTAGTAAAGGGGTATGGGGTGGCTGGAGGTTTAGCATGTCTTTGAACAGAATTGTTACCCCACCACCCTTCCTACCTGTTCTGTATGTCAGGGGAGTAGTGGGTTATAAACGAATGAAGGCCAGGGAGTTTGTTGCAAATACTTCTGGTGTTAATATTAGTAATTAGTAGATCAGACTGAGTTTTATTGGGAGGAGAAGTGAATGGAGGTCCTGGGTTTGGGTGTATGTCACCTGCTATAAGGAGTGTTATACTGAGATTAAAAATGTGCTTAATAATGTGCATTAAGTTTGAGAGGGATATGAAGACTGCTTTCCTATTGTCAGCAGTTGGTAGGTGGGTCTTATTAGTGTGTAAAATAATGCTACTGTTAAATAACGTTGAGCAGATTTTAAAGTTTATATGGATAATGGTGTGCCTTATAGTATGTGTTATGTGGTATGAGGTGCTGTTTAGGTTGATGTATGTATGTATGTATGGATGTAGTATAGGATAAGTAAGTGAGTGCTAGTAAAAGCAATGGTAATAGGATTTGCATTATAGGGTCTGGTAGGAGAAGGAAGATATAAGGTGGATGAGGGGTGGGGAGGGTGTAGGTTTGCGATCAGAAGATGGGTGGATAGGTGACAAGGTTTACTTGGGAGATGATTAAATTAGCTGGGATAGTTGATTGGTTCTGATGGGCAGTTAGGTGATTGTGGTTAGGTATAAGTGTAGATGTAGTGGTGGTGGGTGGGAATTGGGGGTAGGGTAGGGGAGAGGAGTGAGCCAAGCGTAGCGAGGTGAATGGAGCAGGGCCCAGCCTAACCATGCTACAGAGCCAATCTGTGTATGCTGTTCAAATAAGAACAGGCATCCAGTTTACCAGGGTAAGTCTTACTTACAAATTGAAAAGTTAAAAAGATTATAAATAAAGTAAACTGAAAAACAGTCCTGAGTTTGGGGATATTTTATGATTATAAGCTTGGGGACCTAAGCATTGTAAGCTAGTGCTGTGGAGGCCCGAGGGTAGCTGTAAACAAACTATTGTCCTTGTAGAGCAGTACAGGAAAAAGTATAAGGTTAATAACCTTGTTCCCTGGTTGTAAAACCTATTGTTTCCCTTCAGTTTACTGTTGAGCTGCTGTTAGGTTAGATATTAAAACCAATTCTGCAGAAGCTTTTATCGTTGCAAGCCTTTCAAAATGGGGTGGGCTGGGGATGACCGAGACCGAGCAGTATGCCTAGGAAGGAGAGGGAGAGTAACATTAAGTATGAGCAAAGGAGCATGTAAATTATTTATTCATAACAATACAGTGGATACCTTATCTCAAATCACATTGCAGTTTCACATATACTCGCATACATAGTAGATGTGGTGCGAGTGTTTTAAACTACACTTCCCGTAATAAATTCAGAGGTAATACTGAAATAAACAGCAGTTAACTTACAAAACAAAAAGCGTTGCCCTACGTTATGATTCCCTAATCACATTGCAGTTTCCCATTTAGACACATGCATTGTAGGTGAGGTACAAGCATTTTAAAAATGCACTTCTCGTAATAACACTGAGACGGTAGTTATTTTTTCAAGAAAATCCCTTGTCCTATGCTATGAGTCTCTAATCACGTCAGTTTCCCATTTAGTCACAGACATTGTAGGTGAGGTACAAGCATTTTAACATATGCTTTTTGTACTAGCAAACTTCTATTCTATGTCCAATTAAAACAATATTGAGGCAGTACTAAATATGCAACAGTTATTTCAGAAACGCCTTATCCTAAGTTATTAAACACAGACTGGTTGTAGGACATTTAACAGCCCTCTATACAACATAAATATATACAGTTCACAATACTGAAATAGCAGAAGTCTATCCTTACATTCTCTAGGATGCACAATTGTGAATTACTATGACTAAAAATGGCTGATTTTGTTCTATTTGCCACTGTTTTATGAATCAAAAATAGAATGTCTTACCGCCGCTGCCAGGTTCCGCAGACACTAGCGTGTTTTACTAATGGAGTAGCTAAAATGGCGTGAACCAAGGTCTTTTAATATCTCAGTTCTGTATTTCTGGTTGCCTGGTTACCGGGAAAGCATGAATGAAATGTTTATGTCCACGTGGTTTTCCCGACCTAACCAAGCTACAGAGCCAATCTGTGTATGCTGTTCAAATAAGAATAGGCCTCCAGTTTACCAGGGTAAGTCTTACAAATTGAAAAGTTAAAAATATTATAAATAAATTAAACTCAAAAATAGTCCTGAGTTTGGAGGTGAAATCTCACTAAATGACTCAAATTTAATTTTGAAGCACTTAATATTAAAACACAGTTTGCTTATAATTTAAAATGTGTACAATTACATTTTTACAAGTAATCTCATTCTGAAGAATAATTGTGTTTTTTTGCATCTCAAAGAGAAGAATCACTGCAGTTGCAGCTTCTTCAGATATAAATTCCTTATTGTAGCTCACCGTATCTGCACTTCAGCCCCTAACACTTTTCATCTACCAGTGGAAAATACTATCTATGCACATATTTTGAGTCATACATCTTGAGAAAAATGGAGAATGATCACTTAACTCAATAGTATTTACAACACAAAGAAACTAGGACATTTGTAGGGACCCCTTTGGGACTGTTTCTAAAACAAAGCTTGTTGCTTAATTTTAGTACAATAGTCAAGCAATTTAAATATTTCTGCAACAACACAGTCTTTCAGTGAATGTGAAAGAGCCATGAGAAATGCTGTTGTAAGAGCAATGAGGTAAATCATATGAATATCTACAAGCAGAAAGCAGTGAATATGTTCAGCAATAGTTAAGGGAAGTCAAATGTAATCTTAAAAAAGAAAACAGAGTACAGGAAAATTAATACAGTTGTGTCACTCATTAAAAATGAAGTAAACACAGAGTAAAAGCACAATAAGTAATGATATCAGGATTCAAATCCAAACAAGAGCTGACCCTGATTTTCAAACACATGTTGGCTTGTTTGATGAACTAGGCTATCTACCAGGGAGTGCCATATTATTTATTTCCTAATGCTACCCACGAGTCATGGTCTGGTCCTAGAAAACTTTTAGCGAGAAGACGGAGTAATACTTGTAAAGCAAGTTGCTATCATACCTCTTAACTGCCCAGATTTTTACAGAATGTCCAGATTTTTCCTCAACTTTTTTGTCTGTTCCTCAAAAAATGTATGGTTTTCTAGATTTTTATGGCAAATCAGTGATGACTGAATTTACTAAATAATGACAGGTATTTGAGTTTCAGACTTCATATCCTTCAGGAAATGCATGTCAACACAAGACCTTTTATTCTAGCAACTTTCTAAGTTTATAAGAGCCATATTTAACATTTGTCCCTATTTTGGGGGCTTTGCCCCCCCCATTGTTTTTGCCTCTGTCCAGATTTTTTGTGCTAAGAAGTTGAATTCTATGGTTGCTACACTTAAGCAATCGGAGATGCCAGAATGGATACAGATCAAGGTTATTTTGCAGCCAGATAAAATAAGGCTTTGTATTGATTCCAAAATCATGAACAAATGAGTCCAATCAAATAATGTTTACTAGGGACTAAAGCAGCAAGTGCGCAAAATGATAAATATTTTTTTCAGTTTTAAGACTTAAACCAAGGCATTTGTCAAATCAAATAAAGCTAGTTCAAAGTTGTATATTTTTACTACTGCTTTGAGCAAATAGAGATTTCTGAGATTTTTCTTTGGGATGTTCAGCACGGGTATTTAAAATGCCAGTTGCTGAAATAACTGAAGCTGTTGATGATTTTGTAAACATTATAAGATGACTTTTGAAGTCATATGAGACTTGTGCTTGTTACTTAAACTTTGTGAATCATATTCTGATTTCTGGGGGTCTTAAATCTCATGCTGAAAAAATTCATATCATTATTAACATACAAAAATGGCAAGACAAGTCAGCTCTTATTCAGCTCCTAGGAATTATCCATTATCTAAGTGTGATCCTAACCTGTCAGATGGAACAAGACCTTGAGCATAATATCACTTGATTTTTGGTCTCCAGAGTAAGTTAAAAGTTTAAGCCTATCTTGTCTTACTGGAGTCACTCACCTTACAGTCCAACACCTTAGCCATGGGAGATGTCAACTGTCCTTCCATCAATTGGGTGACATACACTAGCATGAACATGCTCACCCAGAGGTTTCTGGACTTAGTTTGCACCCCCACAAGGGGCTCAAATATTATAGACATTGTACTCACCAACATGGAGGGGGTTACTGCACTCCCCCCTTGTGTGATGCCTTCCCTGGTTAGGTCAGACCATAAAATCAGTCTCATTCGAAGTAACTATTGAACCTGTCTCCACCACAGTAGCAAAAAAAAATTAAAACTTTTCCAAAGCAAATTGCAGCCTACTAAGTGATGGTATAAAATGTTTTATACCCCCTGCAATCACAGACAAAATGACTGCTATGCAGAGGTGTACACAAATGCCCTGTATAAACACTTAAGCAACTGTGTATACTCAACTGTACCCGAATAGAATAAAACCAGGTCCTCCTGAAAAAAACAATTCACCCTGTTGAACCTCAAGTATAAACAGGTTATATAATAAAAGGAAGAAACTGATGTTTAAGAACAAGAGGGAACTGATTCAGCAGAGGAAGAATTCCCTCCACAGCTTGAACAAACAAATCAGAAATCTTGTAAAGTCCTCTAAAGCTAATTACAAAGCTAAAATAACATCCCTTGCTAAGAATAATTATAAGGTATTCTTTAACTACATCAAAAATCTAAAAGGGAATGCCCATCTGGGAACACAGGTCGATAGCAAACTGAACTTCAACCACCAAGTTTCCACAGTGGTAATGAAAGCTTTCTATGTTGCGCATCTCATAAGTAAGGGCATTGCATCCAGGTCTAAGGATGTTATAACTCCACTGTACTCGACCCTCATCAGATCCTTAAATAGACAACAGTGCTCCTTCTACATGTACCTCACCAGACACCTGCAGCAGCTGAACAGACCACAGAGACTTTTCATAAGAAAATACAGGGCCTCTAAACCATGACTTATGTGGACAGACCAAAAACCTTGTCACTGTACTCTGCATTGTAAAGGCTGCTGAGAGACAACTTGTGGCTGGCCTACAGGGCAGTCTCTGATCCTACCCTGTTGGATATGCTGCACATCCACAAGTCAAACTGCACAAGAGACACTTGCTCTAGGGATCTTAACCTAACCTGTGACATTAACAGAACATGCTGGAGAGATATATCTGCCAGAGAGTGCCACTACTCTGGAATAAACTTCCAATTCAAATGAAGCAGAGCTCCTCATTGACCCTATTCAAGTGCAAGCTGGACAAATGGATGCAAGACTGCAAGTTCATCCTGGGGATGGCCCCTAATTTCCCTCATGAACAGGGACAGTCAATGTTTATTATAGAATCGCTCTGCGAATTATGTCCATCTATCCAAGGTCGATTGAGGCAATGCGGGGTTAACATGGCTAGGCTTGTAAAGGCTCTAGGACCACTAACCTAGTAATCTCCTATAAACTTATAAACCTATGAAAAGCTTTTTATTCACTTAAGTGTAATATTTAAAAAGTCTAGCTAATTTTGGGCTTTTGTCCCCACATTAATTTTTGGCACGGTCCCCGATTTTAAAGCAAAGAGACTAACTCCTACCTTTCACTCCTCCTTTTTAAAATTTTCTCATTCTTTCTTTCACTCAATCTCACTTCTACTCCATGTTCTTCTCATTTTACATCTATTTCCTTCATCACTTTTCTCCAAATAAGATACCATCTCATCTCATTCTCGCTCATTAACTAAAAGATTTTACAGTTTTTGTGCTAATCCCTACTGCATCCTGTAATCTTTGTGGAGCTTTTTCACTGGGCCACCACTGAAAAGTGGCATTCTGCCAACTGGGACTCTCCCAGTCTCCAAATGTAAACATATAAATAATAAATTAAAGAAGTTGAGAGCTATGCCTCAATATTTTATGTCTCTCATCCAGTCACACTCTAAAGCTAGCTGCCAGTCAAACAGATGTTGGGGAAATATTGATTCAAGTAGGCAGACAACAGCATATGGTGCTAAACCTGCCATCGATACATCACCAATGTCACTTCACACAGACTGAAAGGGAAATGTTAGCCATCATACATGGATATCAAAAATTCCATGACAACATATATGGCAAAGCTGTTGTTGAATCAGGTCATAGGTTCATAGGTTCATACTAGGCTATCTGCCCTGAGGCAATTATAAGCCTAGCCCGATTCTGTATGGCTTACGCCACCCCTTGATTTGAGTATACTGTGCCCTTTTTAAGGTTTAGTTTACTGTGCCTCTGTCTAATAGTGACACGGGAGTAATCCCTGGGACAAACCTACGATCCCCCATCCACCTATCGAGATTCTTCTTGAAGAGATTCAGTGAGGTGCTCTGCCTCACATGAACTGGAATTCTATTCCAGAGCGAAGGGAGCCTCTGGGTTATGAACCTGTCCCTCCAGCAAGTTCTATTTATTTCTGTGCTGAGGTTCAAGTCCCTCGAGCGTGTGGCTCTAAGGGATTTAGATTTACTGAGGTGGAGCATGTCCATTAATTCTGGATTTGACATAGCTTTGTATGTCAGGCATAGATCGCCCCAAGTAGGCGGTATGCAACTGAGTAGAGCTGGAGTTTTTTTAACCGAGCAGCATATGGCATCTGTTTGAGACCCTTGATCCTCTTGGTGAGATACTTTGGGGTCTTTCTAATTGCTGCAGGTGTCGGGTAAGGTACATCCCAAAAGGGGCATTGTATTCTATGATGGGCTTGATGAGGGATGAATAAAGGGGCACGATTACCTCTCTTGATCTAGATGTGAAACCCTTCGTGATGAGGTGGGCTATGTAGAAGGTCTTTCTAACCACTTTGGCAATGTGGTTTTCAAAGGAGAGATTGCTATCAACTTGGGTCCCCAGGTCCCTAATAACTTTCTCTGAACTTAAAGCCTTGCAAAATATTTAAGGGATCATTGTCAAGGCTTCTGTTGGACTGCACAAAAGTATGATGCAAGTGCACAAAAATGAGAAAACCATGCCCACTGCTGATACTTCAAGTACAGCATTTCTGGAAGAACTGAAAGCTTGTCTAACTATAATTTAGACATGTATCCCAGTAAACAATGTCTAAATAAAAGGCAAAGTGAATAAAAAAAAAGTGTGTGTGTGTGTGTGTGTGTGTGTGTGTGTGTGTGTGTGTGTGTGTGTGTGTGTGTGTGTGTGTGTCCGTGTAGACCAGGACAAAGCTGAAAGAAGTCAACATGACTGGATAGCCAGACAAAAACATAAGATCAAAACTTACTTTTACCTATCACAATGAAGTATCTTTTGCACAATGGCTAGTATTCAAATTACTAAAGTAATAATTCCTATCCAGATGAGACAAGAAAAAATAAAGACTGATGAATCTCACTTGGTCATCATAAAGTGTAAAGAAATGGCACAACAGGTATTGCTTTGGCCAAAGATGTCAAAGTGAATTGAAAACATAACACCAAATGCTGAAACATGTGCCACCCTGAGAAATCGAAATAAGAAAAAGTAAAAATTATTGCCAAGGTAATCTAGGAGTACCCTGGTACAAGGCAGGCAGAAGTCAATTCTGGTATTAGAATCAACATTGCACTGTGAGTGTGTACAGTTATTAAAAACATTTAGAAGCAGTTAATTTTAGGGATACATCAAGCATTTCAGTGATTAATGTATTTAAAACTATATTCTGTTATCATGGCATACTATATAACACAACTTCTGATAGCTGCCTATAATTCCTAGTGCAGACATTTTGAGTATTTCAAAAAATAGGGAATTAGATTTAATATGTTGACCCACCACTATTTTCAAAGTAATGGACAAGTCAGAAGAACAGTTCAGACCATTAAACACATTGAAGAAACCTCACAAGTCCTGCTGCATTTCATTCACTTATACTTTTAAGAAAACTCCGCAGTGGTGGTGCTGCAGTAGCGTTGTCGCCTCACAGTCAGATGCTGTCCAGTTCGATTCTCAGCTAGAGCGTCTTCTGATTGGAGACATGCGTGAATGGGCATACCTTCGTTGAAGGTTGTGCATCAGGGCTGGTAACTTGGCACGTAAAAATCAACTACCAATCATTAGCAGACTGTAGTTCCGCTGTGGCGACCCCTAACCGGGAAAAGCCAAAAGACACAACAACATGCTTTTAATAAAACTACAGTATAGTACAGAGATACTCTAGAAGCTGAAAAGAAGAAAAGCAACTCAACTGCTGCATTATGACAGAATACTGATTCTCTTACAGAAGGAGAAACATTTATAATGGGAATGACAACTAGTATTAACATTCTGATAAATGATCCTACTGACAAGATTGTTGCTAAAGCCATAGCTATTACAGAACAGCCTCAGTTGTATTCAGTGCAAGGTGAGAACTCAAGAATACACAGACAACAATGAAAGTACTTTACCAGGATACCACTGACAACGAAAAGTCAAGAGAGAAACAACGACCACAAAAATCAAAAGCCAGTCAGTCTATGACACAACCTAAGATGTCTGTTAGTGAATCTTTTCTTCCATGCAACACAAAGCTAATGCAGACCACCATGTACTGTTGATAAATATGCCAGTGTGAATCTTCTCACCATATGATCAGTGACAGAATATAAAGATTTAATACAAAATTATGTATGAAATGAGCTAATGAAAGCCTGAGCAGTAGACTGCAGACCTCAAAGTTTACGTGTTGTCCAGAACAGTACAACTAAAGCTGACAATTTTACCTGACAAAGCTAAACCTCAGTTTGTCAAAAAATATAGTGGACTTCTGAAAATACCCAAGGAGTTCAATGGCTCTGTTAAACAGTACATCAAGCAGACTGAACTTGCTGAAACGTAATGTTATTTTTAAAATCAGTTACTTGTAATATACTATCACATGACATAGTAACGAGCTGTATATATGTACTGACATGAAACAATATGTATGTCATTTTTTTTATAAAATAAAGGCAATGTTATATAAAGTAATTAGGTATTTAGTATTATATCTGTAAGCATTGGTGTAATCTTATCTGGGATTTGTGTCTGAAATAATAAAGCCCTGAGAGAGAATACATCTTTACTATTTCATCTGTTTATACAGGTCTAGCCTGACATTTTGGTCAAGATTCATAATCAAGTTGTGTGGTATTTAAATGTGCACTATTGTGTGGGACACTCATAGGTGTGTTTTGATTTATAGTACTAGATAGCACAGTGGAGCAACAAGAAAGAGAGCATGGGAAATATTTTATGAAGACTGGTATAATGACATGCAAATAAAGGCATGTACTCTAATGAGTGCAGTGTTAGTTAAATGCAGTGATGCATATTGCATGGTCAACTCACACTGTGCCTAAGGCATCTCCACATGCACCAAACAGGAAGGTGGGGTCAGTGCATCACAGTCATCAACATTTGCACAAAACAAGTGAGAGACAGTGGCACAAGGCTGACCTCAAAACCCAGATGCTGGGACATGTCACCACAGTAGTAAAGTTTTGCAGCAAGGGTATCTGTAACAATGTCTTCTAGTAACAGGGACTGGAATGCCACTATGTGACTGCGGGATGGGCCAATGTTCCAGCTTGCTGTGACAGGACTATAGTCCCCATATGACAAGGATGTTGTGGGACTCTAGCAAGGTGTCCTGCCCCTGATGGCAGGTATCTCTGCCTATGATGTGGGGTGGTAGACCGAGATATTCCTAGACCTGCAGTGCAAACTCTATACCATGAGATGGCCTCCAACTGTGACCACTCCCCTGTACATACTTGGCACTGACAACAGACAACACCTCTGGACAGGGCAGTAATAGTGGCACTTTTGATAGTCTTCATAAAGGTGAATAATGCAGCAACATGTGCCATCATACCCATGCGACCCTGCATCATTTTGGACTCCATGCCCTCAAAAGGGCTGTGGTAGTGATGGAAGACATCTTCACAGCTGCTGCTCCTGTTTTGTATATGATTTAGGATTTAAAGAGTTATTCTGCTTAAGCTGAAAACAAATTGCAATTTGCACTTTATATATTCAAATGAGACCAAGTTCCTCATATGAGTACAGTCCAGTGAAGCACATGGGAGACAATGCTCAGCTAAGGTACATAGCATGCTGCTACTTGTAAGCAAGGGATCATGCATGCTATACATGTGCACTGCGCTTCATGGCTGTGCTAGGATTGGCTGCTCATGATCCAGAATTTGCATTTGCAGTGCAAGTCCCATGCCACCATCTTGTGCGACAGAGCACTCATGGTGTTAGCTGCAGATGCTAATATCCTTCACACAATGATTGACTGATGTAATGAAGAGATAAATATTATGCTTTTCCCGTTACATATTCAGTTCAAAAACTGTCTGATGGGAACATATCAAGGTCTGTTCCCTATTGCAGATGCATGGCATGACACTGCTATTATTCTTAGTAAGGTTAATGGCATTCCCATGAGAGATGAGCAATGCAGGCATAGATATAATGACCCTTGACACTGCCAATCTGAAGATCGCTAGCTTTAGGAAGTGGCGGTTAAACAGAAAAGGCCCAAATGATATAGTAAGTATTTGTAGTTGTTACTGTTTTTTCAAAGTGCAATTTTAACTTTTTTTTCTGTTATTCAGAGCTTTATTCCTAATAAAGACTATTTCCCCTGACAGATACCAGGACATATCAGGTATGCTACTACAAGATACCGTCTGTGCTGTGCCTTCTGCTTGTCCACCTTAGCACTTCTACAAATTGAGGGGTACCATGCAGCTGTTCAGTTGAGAGGGCATGGGCACCATGTGAAACTTCTGCTATCATGCACATACCTGTGGGACTCCAGCCTAGTAGTGAAGCCTTGGGTACACTGCTATATATCATGTATGGACACATGGCCTCTAGATTGGTTGGGTTTATGGGGTGCACTTTCATTCCACTGCTATCATGCATGTCCATATAAGAATGTAGCTTTGCAGCGAGGTCTATATCGCACATACACCTGTGCAAGATGGCTGCTTTGTCACCTGTGTGACCTTATGGTCAACCAGTAACTGCCTTTTGCAGCAACTAAGAATTAATGTCAGTGCAATGTTAGTAGATAAGTGATGCACTATATAGTACTTGTGCCATTTCTAAGATATCTAGCAGAGGCATCATTGGCTTTTCTAGTACATGGGACACTTCACCAATCTGGCACCCTGCCTTTCCAGCTGTGCTCATTTGAAGATCAAAATAAATAAATAAACAAATATCTACTTCATTATACTTAGTCAGATATATGCCCTCTCCTTCCTCTGGCTCTTCATTGCAAGAGCAATGAAAAATACGAATGGTCTGTTCTGTTATGCTTACTTTCCAAGCCAAATTCTGCAAAAGCAAAAAAACCTGGCTACAGTTTACAAAAGCAGCAAAAGTGCATTGCTACTCTCAAAAAGTTGCTGATGTGCTGAACTCCCACAAATGCTGGTACCGATGGAAGAATGCATGAACTGCACTTCATAATTATACCCCCTAACTCCTTGCACCCAAGGCTGCTGCCCCCTTCACCTCACTTTTGATATGCTTTTGATCTTTAGTAATGTTATCCTCCTCATTATGTCTACCTGCTATAAGTCATGAAGCTGAGGGGCCACAGATGTCTCAGCTGCAGCTGGCCTCTGCCCTTGTGGCTAGGGAGGTGGCTGTAAGTGCCTTATCAGGGGTGTTATGACCTCCTCAAGCAGATAAGCCTGGCACAATTAACTGCTGTTACCCAGCCATCAGCATGTCATGAGTAAGAAGTGGCTGATGGTGCTATGACTGGCTAAGCACCCAATACCATGCCTCTTCTGAGATGCAGAGCAAATGCACTCAACTAGCAGGCCTCTGTCATCAGGCCACCATGACCATCTCCACCATCTTCTAGGTCAAAGTGGCTTCCTACTGGGCTAGTTGGAAGCCAGCATGCTGGTTGTACCCCACCCTAGAGTCATCCATGCATATCGCCTTCCTGTTGTGGCACAAACCAGCCCTTATACATTGCCCACTTGTCATCATTTTTCCACTCTTTGCTCAGTACCTAGTCCCCATCCTAGACAGTGCACATAAATCCCTGTTTGCCTGTGGTGCTCTGTGCTGTACGAATAAATCAAAAAGCAGCCAGCACACTAAATCAATGAACCAAAATAAATTCAAATTTTATTGAACCAACCAAAAACAAACCAGTTTTGGCACTAAAGCCTTCACTTCACACTGATGAAGGCTTTAATACTGAAACTGGTCTGGTTTTGATTTTTACAGCTTGTATTTCTAAGCCATGAACCTTACTGCACTTTCATGATATTGACTGCTATTTACCTGTTTGTTATATGCCCTTGCAGTTCTCCCTTTCCTACTTTTCCTCCTCTGGTTGTTTACCCATCATTCCTTTCCTCATCATGTATACATTGCCCTTCCCACCCTGCATTTCTTTCATGTTCCATCTGCATATACTTTTGCCTGACATATTATCCTAGCTCCTATTTTCTGATGTCCTATGGTCTTATTTCATGGAAGCAGGACTCCTGACAGCAGCTCATGGTGCCAGCTGCATTCACATCTCATGAGATCCAGTCTTGCAAACACATAACCAGTAATTTGTTTTATATCTTGTGTTTTGGTTATTTATATTTTTTAGCCTTGCTAGGACTGTGGCATCAGAGGAAAAAAAAATGCTGCAGACTGTCACCATTTGTATACTTATGTGTGCTTTACACTACTGTGTATTACCACTAAGTGGTGCAAGTCTTGCTCAAGTTCACAGTGCATCGTAGGAATAGAGGCCTGTATTTTTTAATAATTTTAAAACAATACTGTATCCTTTGGGATGGATACCCACAGTGTAAGGACTGCTCAGTAAGTAAAACATTCCCAAGCTGCCTGCTCTGCCCCATCCCACAATGCATCACTATTTCCTACCTATCCCACCTAGAGAAACCTCTAATATTCCCAACAAATCTGTGGGATCTGTATCCAGAAAAATGAGCCATACAGCAAATATTAGGAGCTGACTGGTGATTTATGTTACTGTAGAGAAATGACTTCTCTCAGATTTAGAGTTATGATAAATACTCATAATATTCATCCTATAGCAAAGAGGTCTATTTGCAATATCTTCCAAGACACAGTCCCAAGCTCATCCTCCTGCTAGGCAACTTTGAAGGAAATACCCTTGAAGGATACAACCTCAGAGGAAGACCTGGACCTGAAAATTATGTCCAGTTTAGAATGCTTTGTTAAGATATTTTTGGTTGGTTAGGTAGCCGGGGCACAACTGTCATCTACGGAGACACTGTAGAAAAGGCTGAGGATGCAGATACAGCTCTGGTACAATGCACCTATGGAACTGTTTATAGGGTCTTCATGCTTAGCTAGAGGGTCAGCAGTAAGGCATTGTTTCAAAGCTTTCCTTCCTTCTCAATCTTTTCTGAAGGCTACAAAAGCTTATTATCTTTACATACAGCCAAAGTGCTATCAGCAAAGTATCTGAGGTTTGACCTGTCTGTACACTTTTATGAAGTACAGAGTGAACTTTCCAGTAAGTAAAAGAACAGCAAATGTATCAAATAAATTAACATTACATAAATTACATTCGGCACCCACATTGGGCTAGGGAGAAGAGTTGAAGTTTAAGGCAAGTTCTATCCTCATAAACGATCATATAAGGAGGTTTTAATGATGGCATTTATAACCAAGACAGTATTCTAGTAGATGAGAAGACCACAAGGAAATTGAAATTCTAGGACAGGAATGTTAACTCTGCAGAAATAGTTTTTTTTTGGGGGGGGGGGGTGTATCAGTTTCCCTAACGTAAAGTAGATGTGTAAAAGGTGTGCTTGTTCCAAAAATGTGTGGTGGTAAGGTGGTGACATCCTGAAATCTGTACTGAGCACTGGCTGACATGAAATTTGAAAGTGTTTTCAAATGCATTTTGATTGATAAATAGCTAAAACATGAGGAAAACATCTCCAAGGGATACTACACATCCTGGAGAACAGTGTTTTTTTTTCAAATCTCAGTATATATATTTTGTTTGGTGGATGGTTTCTAGGAGGTGATAATGGACAAATCCACTGTACACTTGATACAGCAGAGCTATTAAGAAAACTGCTGAAACCATGACATCCGAGTAGACGAGGCTATGGAAGTGTCATGTCTGACAGGTGAAGTTGTCAGGCTTTTAGGAAGAAAGCTTCAGTAAAAGCAGAAAATAAGGCTGGAGAAGAGGCAACCAAGTCTATCTTAGCCAAAATAGGCAATAGGATCACTTTGTCCTTGTTTAGTCTAGGCTTTTGGATACTATCATCAGAAAGTGAGAAAGCTGTAAAGAAGATACACAAGTCAAAGTTGAATGGATCCATCTCAACTTTTGGTCATTGTAGGTAGGGATAAGTACAAAGCAAAGACACCACATAGCTTTGATCCGAGATGAAAAATAGTCAAACTGTTTATCCTATCCCATTTGAGGTAGATCGTCTTTGCAACAGTGGAGCTCAATAACCATTTGGAGGGATTAGCTGGTAGCAACTCAGTTAGTTGATGAAGTAGTTTGCCTTCTCTGTATGATTAGTAATGAGAAAACACTCTGAAGGAGCAGTCCACTGCAAGACCCTCATAGCCAATCTACAGAAAAAGAAAATACGAGCCGGCTTCAAGAACACAAAAACTCTATTTATTACTGTGAGCGCTTTTGTAAGAGTAAATACTCCAACTTCTTCAGACAAACTCAGCAAGCAGAATGCAATTGCTGAAGAGTACTTGTGTCCTAGTGGGATACTAGAAATTTAAATTTAAATTTCTAGTTTCCCACCAGGACACAAGTGCTCTTCAGTTTTTGTGTTCCTGAAGCTGGCTCGTATTTTCTTTTACTAATTTTTTTCATGTGAGAAGTGTTTAGTGCAATCTACAGAAAAATAAGAAAATTGGTGTCCTACGCTTCATTTGTTAATCATACTAAACTAAATAAAATGGGTTGCTATGGGAAAGAACAGCAACCCCACCAAAAAGCCAATAGTGAGAGGGGTGTGGCATATCTTTCAAATATTGAGGTACAGGCAAAGCACATGAAGGGGCCGTGCTACATGTGCTGTTCATCTTCGGAAGAGTCCCCAACCAAAGACAGAAAGATTTATTACACCTATGGCCACAGGGTTCTCCAAAGTGGTGGATTGTCTGAAATAAAAGACTGACATTTATGAAAGTTACTTAGACAAGTGGTTGAAGTGATATCTGCATGTTTTGCACAACATAAGCTGGAGTATTTAGAAAGTCTATGCTTTGGCATCATGAAGTATAGAGAGTCCTTCTTGGGAAAGCATGAATGCCACCATTGCTATAAGACCTACTGTTTAAAGACACACAAGTTGTCATGAAACACAGTTGAGGGGAAGTGATATACAGCAACCAGAATTACTCCAAAAAAAGCCTGACAACTTCTTGTACCTAATGAAAAGCATAAGACAGACAATTTTGGAATTGGATACTGAGACTTGCAGAGTTCACTGGTACCCCTAAGGAGCGGAACAATTTGAGCACAGACTCCCTACTCCTTGAAAATATCACATAGGGATGTTGCAGCTTGCAGTCATCTACAGAAGAAATATTGTGCTACAGCTGCAAATGGGCTGGAAGCAGGGACAGATACTTTGTGAAAACATGGGAACTGCAAATAGTTCAAAGGGATACACTTCAGAAATGGTAAAAGTCTAGTACCTATGCAAAAATTAAGGAATTTTTTTACTCACATTTGGCTATCTTGATGGGCAAGACTGTTTTCACAATCTGTAACATCAGAGGCTTGTATGCTGCTTCCACACTTCTTAATAGTTACAGCTTTTCATACTGGTTTCCTACAAACCACATGACACTTCCAAGAATGTTATGCAAATGATTTTTACAAGGTTAACCATCTCTTTTGTTTGTCTGAGTCAGGCTCTACAAACTGTGGAAATTATACACAAATGCAATGTTTTGTTTCATAGTTTCAGTTACAGAAATGGTGTGAAAAAACATGTCCCTGGTCAACCAAACTATAGTCTCCTATAATGCAAATATTAGGCTATAGACTCACAGTTTTACTACTGCAGTCAGATTATTTAACCAAGGAAAGGGTGTCACCCTGAAACAAATGAGGTGCATTACAGAATTCGACCAATCACCCCAGAATCGATCAAGAATAGAGTTGCATAATGCAACAAGAGAAGGATAGTCTTCAAATCAGGAAAGAGAAAGAAAGGCTGGACTTTTGGATAGAAAAGGGTATCCAGAATGCATAGAAATTGGTATTCAAGAAATATAGCGTTAGCTTTCTTGGAACTAATAATGATCATTGAAATGATCTCCTTTCAGACTCTAGAAATTTGACTAGATGAGAAGTACCCAGTGTCTTGGAAAACTCCAGCATCTGTGTCAGTAAATATCGCTACTAACATTACCGGAAAACATCCCACAGCTGATCATTACATGCATAAATGTCTCCAAATAAGGACAGGCAACTTGTTTCCAAGGACAGTCTATTGTGTCTAGTAGAGACAAATACAAGCTATTTATTAAGATGGTGAGAGTATAAAAGTAAAGTAATCACAGTAAATGGTGGTACAGGACTGAAAGTAGTAATATAGATATACTGAATGATAGCTATGCACTGGCAAACAGGCTGCTCATATTTGCTTAGAAGTATGGTGGCGCTGAGGGAAAAATGTAGGGTAAAAAACTTCGGGCCCCAAACAAAAACAACTCTGCCCTAAGACAAGTAACAAAGTGAAAATGTGGAACAACCACAGACAAACTGGGGAACAATGATTCTGCCTGCAAAAGAGGGGAGTGAGTGGCCTTCATAGCTATAACAAGCGATGCTTATTGTAGTGGCACATTGACCACTTTTTATGACTGGACTAGAGCACTGGTTAAGAATATGGTCAAAATCAACCACGTGTGCTTAAATGTGGCATTCTCCAAAATCCCTAGTCCGACAGCATAAGAAAATGTATACAAGTACAAAGACAGAGGCAGAAATGATTTCACATGTTGTACATCTAGTATGATTACATAGATTTGCTCTATGCTTTTTTGTTCTGCTGTCAGTTTATTTCTTAATATTAGTTGTGGCAGATTATCTAGTTCTTTGAAAGACAGCAAAATGAGTTTCAGATTACTATTCTTCACAAATACTGGAAATCTCGTACTTTCATGCAACTGTTTAGCTAAGGTGGTTCATCATTGTTTCTGTAGCTCTGTTAGTGCTGGCTGTCATCAAGTAATGAAGAAAATGTACACATGCATCTGCCAGACTACCTGAGTTAGGAAGGCTTCCTCCAGTTTTGAAAGCTATTCTCTTTCCTTTATTCGAACAGACGTAGTAACAAATATGATGATATTTGACTATTAATAGCAGGATTTTCTTTATATGACTCACAATTCTATTTTTCACATATGTTGATTTTCTGGAAACTGACCTATAAGGAATCATCTACAATAACCTTAGTGTTCTGAAAGGTAATGTTTAAATGAGAGTATGCCAGAGGTAATGGCAAAAACGAAACGGTTACCCAATGGGTAGGTCACTTGTAAAATGTAGAAGGAAACACGAAACAGAGTACTAATCCAACAGCTTCTTTAATCCGGCTCCACACACTAAGCGCTTTCACAATACAAATGGCATCTTCAGAGTGAGTAGTAACCACAAAACAAATCATTAAATACCCATGTCCATTAATCAATCAAGCATAAATTAATACAATCACACTTTTCTTGAAGCAAAACACACTTCATATATCATATTCAACCTAAATCTGGCCCCCTTGTTGATTGATTAATGGACATGTGTATTTAATGATTTGTTTTGTGGTTACTACTCACTATGCCAGAGGTAATGATGTACTGCTCCTTCAACCCTATCAGCTGTTTCCTCATCCAGCCCCTGCCCCATTTTTCATAAAAATAACAAAAATAGCACTATATACCAAACCAAAAATATGAGACAAAAATCTGGACATTCTGTGAAAAGCTGGATAGTTGAGAGATAGTTGTGGAAACCATTTAGAAAAATATGAGATACTTTCTGCATTAAAAGAAAACTCCATCCTCCAGTGTACATAACCTTATCCCAAATGTATTTTCCACTCTGCAATAACACTCGGATATTTGTTAGCAGTTAAAGAAACTTTTAGTTATGTACTCACCATAACTTCAGATGTTTGGGATCCATCTCACCTACATTCTGAAAGATGGGTTCGGAGCCGATACCTCGGCTCCGACTCGGCACGCTTATGCTATAGAGCGAGGCCTCTTATTGGCTGAGCTTTCTTTATCCCAGGATGCACCACCACTAATCCCCCAGATCTTGTTTGTCCACATTCATGCACACATGCACAGCTTGTTTATATAACATTGTTAGATGTTTCAAGATGAAACAACAGGATTCGGACCTTCTGATATCCTCTGATCTCCAAGGAAGGGGGAAGGAGGGTGGGTTATTAGGAATGTAGGCGAGATGGATCCCAAACATCTGAAGTTATGGTGAGTACATAACTAAAAGATGTTATGTGATCCGATCTCGCCTACATTCTGAAAGATGGGACAGCGTCCCTAGCACCTAAATCCCGGGTGGCTCATTGGAAAACACTCCTGAGCACTGTGGAACCAAATGAAGCTCGTCCTCTAGATACCACATCTAATTTGTAGTGAGAAATGAAAGTATGCGGGGAAGACCATGTAGCCACAGCACAAATGTCACCAATAGCAAGCTTAGAATGAAATGCTACCGAAGTAGCCATAGCCCTTGTAGAATGAGCCTTGACAGAGGTGGAAAGCTCCTCGTTAGAAAAAATATAAGCTTGAGTAATACAGTCCCTGATCCATTTGGCAATAGTGACCTTTGTGACTGCGTTGCCCAATTTGTTTTCTGCAAAGGACACAAACAACTGATCTGTATTCCTTGACTGTTTGGTCCTATCCAAATAAAAACGTAACTGCCTATGGACATCTAGTGTGTGGAAAATAAATTCTGCTTCATTGGAGTATTTTGGGAAAAACACTGGGAGCTCTAATGACTGTTGTAAGCATAAAGTAGAGCAGACTTTAGGAAAAAAAGAAGGATTCGGTCTGAGGGAAACTCTGTCTGGATGAAAAACCAAGTACGGAGGTTTTACTGACAAAGCTTGAAGTTCTGAAACCCTTCTGGCTGAAGTAATTGCCACTAGGAAAGCTGTCTTCCATGATAGAAACTTTAAATCACAGGTAGCTGCCGGTTCAAAGGGGGAAGAAGTCAAGGCACGTAATACTATATCCAGATCCCATGGAGGTGCAGGATGAGAAACTGGAGGTCTTAATAGAGCAGCACCTTTCAAGAAGGTCTTACACAACCTGTTGCTCATTAAAGGTGGGTCTATGGATTCATGAAAGTTAGAAATTGCTGCCAATTGTACTTTGATGGTAGAAACAGAAGAGCCTTGGTTGAAAAGAGAGGTTAGGAACTTGAGTACTTCTGCTACGGGGAGTTGAAATGGGGTCCAGGCCCCAGAGTTGAGCCCATATAGCAAATCTTTTCCATTTGCTAGAATAAAGTTTCTTCGTAGTCGACTTGTGGGCTGAAGACAATATCGCACTACCTCTGGGTCCAGTGCATGTCTCCTGACTATGGTTGGAAGAGGAGGAGCCAGGCCGTCAATCTTAATGTGTGTAGGGACTGGTGTAGTAGTCCCGACTGATGAGTCAGTAGGTCTGGGATCTGGTCCAGGAACCATGGACCTTCCAGAGCATGTTTTCAAAGATAGGGAAACCAGACTTGACGAGGCCAGTAAGGAGCAATTAAGATCATCTTGCTCCCTAAGAGAGAAGCCTTCTGAATTACCTTGGGTAGTAGCGAACTGGAGGGAAGGCATAAAGCAGGCCGGTGGGCCAAGGATGGACTAACGCGTCCATAGGGCTCTTCCCCGGAGCCGGGATAGGAGAAAAATCCTTGCACTGCATTCAGAGGAGTCGAAGAGGTCGCAACAAGGAACTCCCCATTCGCTGAAAATCTGTCTTGTAATATTTATGTTCAGAGACCACTCGTGAGGAGAGAATGGTCCTGCTCAACCTGTCGGCTACGACATTGGATTTGCCGGTATGTGAGTTGCCACTAGGAAGCGATTGGTTGAGATTGCCCATTCCCAGACCCTCATCGCTTCTCTGCAAAGAGGATAGGATCTGGTCCCTCCCTGCTTGTTCAGGTACCAGACAACTGACATGTTGTCCGTGTGAACAGCAATTACGCCCTGAGGGAGGTAACAGTGAAGGGCTTGAAGGGACAGGAGTACTGCTCTCATCTCTAGGATGTTGATGTGGAGAGAGGTCTCTTCCGGATGCCATTTGTCCTGGACTGACCTGCCCAGGGAATGCCCCCCTCCACCCCATCTGGGAGGCGTCCGTGGTCAATGTGGCTGCCGGAGGAGGAAGAGCAAAGGGTCGTCCCTGATCCAAATTGGAAGACACTAGCCACCAGCGAAGGTCTCTTCTGCAAGATTCTGTGATCTATATTAGATGATTGAGAGGGAGTTCCTGAAAGGACCATTGAGTTGAGAGAAGCCACTGGAGGATTCTCATGTGTAACCTTGCCAAGGGAACTAGCAGAACTGTGGCAGACATCGATCCCAATAGTTGCAAGACCATTCTGGCTGGGGCTTTGGACTTGGGGAGTAGGGCTCGAACCTGACTTTGTATGATCTGAATTCTGTCTGCAGGTAGATAGACCCGCATCTGATTTGAATCTAACTCTGCCCCTATGAATTTTATCCTTTGAGATGGCCGTAACACAGACTTTGGCCAATTGAAGGTGATTCCTAGGGAATTGCCCAGTGATGTTGTGGCCTGCAGGCTCTGTAGAAGTAGATGCTTTGAGGTGGCAGTTAGAAGCCAGTCGTCTAGGTATGGAAACACCTGGAATCCTAGACTCCTCAAGTGAGCAGTCACTACTGCCGAGCATTTGGTGAACACCCTGGGGGCTGTGGTGAGACCAAAGGGCAGCGCACGAAACTGAAAATGACTGCTTCCTAGGCTGAAGCGCAAGTGTCTCCTGGACGTTTGATGTATTTTGATATGGTAATACGCGTCCTTGAGGTCTATGGAGCACATCCAAACACCTTTCTCCAACAACGGGAGAATGGTTTGTAAAGTGACCATTTGGAACTTGGACTTCTTGACTGAACGGTTTAAGTTGCTTAGGTCCAAAATGGGCCTCAAGTCCCCGGTCTTTTTTGGCACTAAAAAGAATCTTGAGTAAGTCCCTAATCCGATCTGGTCTGCGGGGACCGGTTGGATGGCTCCTTTTTGCAGCAGTTTTGAAATTTCTATGGCTGCGGTATCCCATTGACTGGGTGGTGGGTCCGGGATTCTTTTGGACTGAGGGGGAGGACAACAGAATGGGATGGTGTAACCTCCGGCGATAATTCGAAGCACCCATCGGTCCTGAGTGATCCTTTCCCAGGCCTTTAGGTGCTTCGAAAAACGACCCCCGACTGGCTCCGGAGCAGCGCAGCCGGGCAATCCCTCAGGGACTTTGAAAAGTTGAGGAGCCACGAAAGGACTCGTGGTCTCCAGTGTTGCGGGGGCCTCTGCCGCCTCTGGGACGGCGTCTTCCTGATGAATTTCCCCCTCCTCTGCCTCTGGAGGGGGAACCTTCCTGCTGAGAGGAGTAAGACTTCTGCGATCTCCGGAACCACATCTTCCCTCCTCTTTTAGCCTTGGAATAAGGCCGAAAGGGAGTGGAAAATCATGCCCCTACGGCAGTCAGAGTCTTACCCTCCTGTTCACATCGGGTAAGTGTGTCTTTCACCTTGGGCCCAAACAGGGAGGACCCATCAAATGGGCGTCGGAATGAAGACTTGAAGGCCTCCATAAAATGACACAGGCGGCCAGGCTTGCCTCCGTGGCGCAATGCCTGTACCTGCCACTCTACTGCCCCTCGGCCGCACGAGATGAGCCTCATGGACGAGTTCGAGATGGATGACATCGTAGCCAGCTGAGATCCAACCGTCTGGGCCAGCTCCTCAGGCAGGTTACCTAAGAGGGTATCGGATAGCTCCTTAATCAGATCCCTCTGGAATCTCGTAAAGTGCGTTAGGTAGTTCAGAGACCTCAAAGTAAAGGCCGCTGAACTAAGGGTGTGCTTGCCGTACCGATCCATGCTCCTAGACTCCTTATTAGGAGGATGGATGGACGTAGAAGCCTCTGCTACATCCTGCTGTGTAGCAGATGCCACCACCATAGCATCCACAGCCACACCTTTCGTGAGGAACTCTCTATCTGGGGGTGCTGAAAGAAATTTGTTTGGACGAGCTGGCACCGGTTCCACAGAGTCTGGGTGTTCCCATGCCCTTCGACAGATCAAATCCAAGAGCTCGTCGAAGGGCGGAGACACCCAGGAGGCAGAGGGCTGAGCCCTGAAGGCCTTCAGGAACACCGACTCATCAGCAGAGGGAGGTTTGGACTGCCAGCCGCCTCGTTGTTTTAGGGCTTCAAGGATGTCTGCAAAGGAGATATCATCCGAGGACGACTTGGGGGACCCCTCTGCATCATCGAGATCGGTGTCAGATGTCAAAGACTCATCAGGGGAGTCAACGTGCTTCCTCTTGCACGTTTTCTTCCTGGGAGGTTCATCTGAAGAGGCTTCAGAAGGACCTCCAAGAGGGGGAGAAACCCCAGCGGGGGTAACCTGAGGCCCAGGGGCTCCGCTGTCTGCTGACAGGGGAACTGCCAATGACCCAGTCTCCAAGAGTAGGGAAGGAGCCGGGGAAACTGTGGAGGTGGCCAAAGAAGATTTGGCTAGAGCACTCCTTATAGCCCTGAAGGCGGGACCACCAGAATCCTGGGAAGGTCCCCCCTCCATGGCCACGACAGTAGACGGTACTCCCGCCACGGCACCAAGAGGAAGACTTGGGACCGAAGGCATCAATCCCGAAGCCTCTCCCCTAGGGCCAAAGGAAGAAGTCCGTGCACTGAACTCCGACCCAGGAGCCGGAGCAAGGGTCGGGTCTGACCCTAACACCTCCACTGGTTCCACCAACACCCGCTCCAATGGTGCCGAAGCAGTTGGAGGAGGAAGAACTGTAAGGGAGTGGACCATCGGCTCTGAAGCCAAATGGTCTGGAGCCAAAACCATCTTTTGGAACACCGGAGACTGGAAGAGTCGAAGGAGTACCCTGTCGATGTCCGAATCAGACATCCTGGAAGATCTCGAGGATACCGACTGGGCCCGAACCGATTTCTCCATCGG
The DNA here is from genome assembly GCF_019279795.1 of Protopterus annectens. Taxonomy (NCBI): domain Eukaryota; kingdom Metazoa; phylum Chordata; order Ceratodontiformes; family Protopteridae; genus Protopterus; species Protopterus annectens. The sequence continues at coordinate 821,150,837 of NC_056741.1, read as the reverse complement.
CTCCGAAGGGCCTGGGGATCGGCTCCAAAAGGATTCCACTATTATCGGCTCCGAGGAAGCCTTCACCGAAATTTCTCTCGGCTCCGATAAAGACTTCGGCTCCAAGGGGGAAGTGTCTGAGCCGATGACCCTTATCGGCTCCAATATCAGTGGAGCCGATGAGGATGACCCACCTCTCGATGCTCCAGACCTCGGCTCCGAAACCAGAGGGGTCGAGGTAGGAGGCATCGAGGCAGACCGTTCCGACCTCGGCTCCGAAGTCTGTGGAGCCGATGGAGAAGTCTGCTTGCCTTTCTTAGCCGTCGGCTCCGACTGACTGGTCGGAGCCGAGCTCCTCTTCTTAGAAGAAGGAGAGGAAGATAAAGCCTCCTCGAAGAAGGCTTGATTAATCCTCTAAGGATTAATTTGTTTTCCTCTCCTGGAGGACTCGAGAGGAAAGCATGGCACACACTGCAGGATTCTTGGAGATGTATTGCGCCAAGACAATAGACACACGAGGAGTGGTCGTCCGTAATAGACATTTTAAATCCACACCTCGTGCACTTCTTAAAACCGGATGGTTTATGTTCCTTAGACATAGTTGTAAAAAAACAGGAACAACAGTAAATTTTAAACAGCTTAGGATACAGGTACAACAAATATGCCAACCAATATATAAATAATGAAAGAGAAACTTTTTTTTTTTTTTTTTTTACAGTAAGAAAAAAAGAAAGAAAGAAAGCAAGGAGGGTCAAGACCCTTTAACTCAAATGGGTACTTGACCCACACACAACCAATAAAGCAGTTAGAACAGTGAAGGCCCCTCTGACTGAAAGGAATCTTCTCTGACAGGAAATTTCAAGTAAAAATCAATAAATCACCAAGAAACACACTCATACACAAATAATAGCTGTTAAAACAGCTTTTGGGTTGAAAAAAAGAAAATTTCTGACAGGAAAAGATACTATTAATATAGTACTTAGCCCAGCCAATGTTGAGACCACGTCCAAGCTCTGTAAGTGGCAAACGAGATCTGGGGGATTAGTGGTGGTGCATCCTGGGATAAAGAAAGCTCAGCCAATAAGAGGCCTCGCTCTATAGCATAAGCGTGCCGAGTCGGAGCCGAGGTATCGGCTCCGAACCCATCTTTCAGAATGTAGGCGAGATCGGATCACATAACATCTGAAATTAACAGAAGAGTTAATTTCCATATTTCCTGCCTGAGGTCATGAATATACCACAATTTTTTGCTTATTCATATTTCACATTGTTTTAGAAAGGAATGTATTACAAAGTACAGTTTTGTACCTACCATAAATGTAGATGTTCGAGGATTCCATTGCTGCAGTCCTGACTATTGGGTATAGTCCGCGTCCAGTCGGCCCGAATACCAGAGTATAAGGCTGGCGTCGGTCAGGGCGCATTAGACTGGCGTCAGTACGTCCGGGTACTAATCGCGCATGACCGGCGTCATATCCTCAGTCTTTTCTTGCCCCAGATGTCAGAAGACCCTAAAAGACAAGTCCCAAAAACCTGCACCAAAACATGTACAATATATACAACAATATATACAAAAATATAAGCATGTAAACTCACCTACACAACCACCCCTAAATACAGAGGGGAAGGAGGGAGGGTAAATTGGACTGCAGCAATGGAATCCTCGAACATCTACATTTATGGTAGGTACAAAACTGTACTATGTTCTTCGTCTTCCATTGCTGCAGTCCTGACTATTGGGTAGAATCCCAAAGCAGAGGTAAGGGAGGCTGGCAAATTATGAAGAAGTAGGAGCTGACAACATGCCTTGCAAAACAGCTGTGGCAAAACCAGCCCTAGACTTAGAGTAGATAGGAAGGTGATAATGCTTAGAGAAAGTATGCACTGAACTCCAAGTAGCTGCTTCCAAAATATCCTTAGTTGCCACCCCCCTTAGAAATGCTGTTGAAGTGGCAGTAGCCCTAGTGGAATGAGGCCTAATCCCAGCTGGAATCTCTTTGCCATGATGGGAATAACAAAATGCAATGCAAAAGCCAATCCACCTAGAAATAGTTTGTTTTGACACAGGCTTGCCCTGAGAACTCAAAGCAAAGAAACAAACAACTGCTGAGACTGTCTAAAATCCTTAGTCCTGCTTAAATAATAGCAATTGCCTGTGTACATCTAAAGTGTGCAAAATCTTTTCCCCTTTATTTTGAGGGTCTGCAAAAACGTAGGCAAATGAATAGTTTGGTTTAAAGCCACACTAGAAACCACCTTAGGCATAAAAGAAGGATTAGTACGTAATGATACCCTATCCTTATGGAAAATCAAAAGGGCTCTACTGCCATAAGGGCCTGCAACTCAGACACCCTTCTTGCAGAAGTAATAGCCAACAGAAAAAAGCAAAATTTTTTTCCAATGACCAAAAAAAATTTTAAAAAAATTTCCCCAAAAGTCAGGGGGAAGTTAAAAACTTTCAAAAAAGGCTTTCCAAAAACCTAAATCTGGCCCCCTTGTTGATTGATTAATGGACATGTGTATTTAATGATTTGTTTTGTGGTTACTACTCACTATGCCAGAGGTAATGATGTACTGCTCCTTCAACCCTATCAGCTGTTTCCTCATCCAGCCCCTGCCCCATTTTTCATAAAAATAACAAAAATAGCACTATATACCAAACCAAAAATATGAGACAAAAATCTGGACATTCTGTGAAAAGCTGGATAGTTGAGAGATAGTTGTGGAAACCATTTAGAAAAATATGAGATACTTTCTGCATTAAAAGAAAACTCCATCCTCCAGTGTACATAACCTTATCCCAAATGTATTTTCCACTCTGCAATAACACTCGGATATTTGTTAGCAGTTAAAGAAACTTTTAGTTATGTACTCACCATAACTTCAGATGTTTGGGATCCATCTCACCTACATTCTGAAAGATGGGTTCGGAGCCGATACCTCGGCTCCGACTCGGCACGCTTATGCTATAGAGCGAGGCCTCTTATTGGCTGAGCTTTCTTTATCCCAGGATGCACCACCACTAATCCCCCAGATCTTGTTTGTCCGCATTCATGCACACATGCACAGCTTGTTTATATAACATTGTTAGATGTTTCAAGATGAAACAACAGGATTCGACCTTCTGATATCCTCTGATCTCCAAGGAAGGGGAAGGAGGGTGGTTATTAGAATGTAGGCGAGATGGATCCCAAACATCTGAAGTTATGGTGAGTACATAACTAAAAGATGTTATGTGATCCGATTCTCGCCACATTCTGAATGATGGGACAGCGTCCTAGCACCTAAATCCCGGTGGCTCATTGGAAAACACTCCTGAGCACTGTGGAACCAAATGAAGCTCGTCCTCTAGATACCACATCTAATTTGTAGTGAGAAATGAAAGTATGCGGAAGACCATGTAGCCACAGCACAAATGTCACCAATAGCAAGCTTAGAATGAAATGCTACCGGAAGTAGCCATAGCCCTTGTAGAATGAGCCTTGACAGAGGTGGAAAGCTCCTCGTTAGAAAAAAATATAAGCTTGAGTAATACAGTCCCCTGATCCATTTGGCAATAGTGACCTTTGTGACTACGTTGCCCAATTTGTTTTCTGCAAAGGACACAAACAACTGATCTGTATTCCTTGACTGTTTGGTCCTATCCAAATAAAACGTAACTGCCTATGGACATCTAGTGTGTGGAAATAAATTCTGCTTCATTGGAGTATTTTGGGAAAAACACTGGGAGCTCTAATGACTGTTGTAAGCATAAAGTAGAGCAGACTTTAGGAAAAAAGAAGGATTCGGTCTGAGGGAAACTCTGTCTGGATGAAAAACCAAGTACGGAGGTTTTACTGACAAAGCTTGAAGTTCTGAAACCCTTCTGGCTGAAGTAATTGCCACTAGGAAAGCTGTCTTCCATGATAGAAACTTTAAATCACAGGTAGCTGCGGTTCAAAGGGGAAGAAGTCAAGGCACGTAATACTATATCCAGATCCCATGGAGGTGCAGGATGAGAAACTGGAGGTCTTAATAGAGCAGCACCTTTCAAGAAGGTCTTACACAACCTGTTGCTCATTAAAGGTGGGTCTATGGATTCATGAAAGTTAGAAATTGCTGCCAATTGTACTTTGATGGTAGAAACAGAAGAGCCTTGGTTGAAAAGAGAGGTTAGGAACTTGGGTACTTCCTGCTACGGAGTTGAAATGGGGTCCAGGCCCCAGAGTTGAGCCCATATAGCAAATCTTTTCCATTTGCTAGAATAAAGTTTCTTCGTAGTCGACTTGTGGGCTGAAGACAATATGCGCACTGCCTCTGGGTCCAGTGCATGTCTCCTGACTATGGTTGGAAGAGGAGGAGCCAGGCCGTCAATCTTAATGTGTGTAGGGACTGGTGTAGTAGTCCCGACTGATGAGTCAGTAGGTCTGGGGTCTGGTCCAGGAACCATGGACCTTCCAGAGCATGTTTTCAAAGATAGGGAAACCAGACTTGACGAGGCCAGTAAGGAGCAATTAAGATCATCTTGCTCCCTAAGAGAGAAGCCTTCTGAATTACCTTGGGTAGTAGCGGAACTGGAGGGAAGGCATAAAGCAGGCCGGTGGGCCAAGGATGGACTAACGCGTCCATAGGGCTCTTCCCGAGCCGGGATAGGGAGAAAAATCCTTGCACTTGATTCAGAGGAGTTGCAAAGAGGTCGCAACAAGGAACTCCCCATTCGCTGAAAATCTGTCTTGTAATATTTATGTTCAGAGACCACTCGTGAGGAGAGAGAATGGTCCTGCTCAACCTGTCGGCTACATTGGATTTGCCCGTATGTGAGTTGCCACTAGGAAGCGATTGGTTGAGATTGCCCATTCCCAGACCCTCATCGCTTCTCTGCAAAGAGGATAGGATCTGGTCCCTCCTGCTTGTTCAGGTACCAGACAACTGACATGTTGTCCGTGTGTGAACAGCAATTACCCCCTGAGGGAGGTAACAGTGAAGGGCTTGAAGGGACAGGAGTACTGCTCTCATCTCTAGGATGTTGATGTGGAGAGAGGTCTCTTCCGGATGCCATTTGCCCTGGACTGACCTGCCCAGGGAATGCCCCCCTCCACCCCATCTGGGAGGCGTCCGTGGTCAATGTGGCTGCCGGAGGAGGAAGAGCAAAGGGTCGTCCCTGATCCAAATTGGAAGACACTAGCCACCAGCGGTCTCTTCTGCAAGATTCTGTGATCCATATTAGATGATTGAGAGGGAGTTCCTGAAAGGACCATTGAGTTGAGAGAAGCCACTGGAGGATTCTCATGTGTAACCTTGCCAAGGGAACTAGCAGAACTGTGGCAGACATCGATCCCAATAGTTGCAAGACCATTCTGGCTGGGGCTTTGGACTTGGGGAGTAGGGCTCGAACCTGACTTTGTATGATCTGAATTCTGTCTGCAGGTAGATAGACCGCATCTGATTTGAATCTAACTCTGCCCCTATGAATTTTATCCTTTGAGATGGCCGTAACACAGACTTTGGCCAATTGAAGGTGATTCCTAGGAATTGCCCAGTGATGTTGTGGCCTGCAGGCTCTGTAGAAGTAGATGCTTTGAGGTGGCAGTTAGAAGCCAGTCGTCCAGGGTACGGAAACACCTGGAATCCTAGACTCCTCAAGTGAGCAGTCACTACTGCCGAAGCATTTGGTGAACACCCTGGGGCTGTGGTGAGACCAAAGGGCAGCGCACGAACTGAAAATGACTGCTTCCTAGGCTGAGCGCAAGTGTCTCCTGGACGTTTGATGTATTTGATATGGTATCTGGCGTCCTTGAGGTCTATGGAGCACATCCAAACACCTTTCTCCAACAACGGGAGAATGGTTTGTAAAGTGACCATTTGGAACTTGGACTTCTTGACTGAACGGTTTAAGTTGCTTAGGTCCAAAATGGGCCTCAAGTCCCCGGTCTTTTTTGGCACTAAAAAGAATCTTGAGTAAGTCCCTAATCCGATCTGGTCTATGGGACCGTTGGATGGCTCCTTTTTGCAGCAGTTTTGAAATTTCTATGGCTGCGGTATCCCATTGACTGGGTGGTGGGTCCGGGATTCTTTTGGACTGAGGGGGAGGACAACAGAATGGGATGGTGTAACCTCCGGCGATAATTCGAAGCACCCATCGGTCCTGAGTGATCCTTTCCCAGGCCTTTAGGTGCTTGACGACCCCGACTGGCTCGAGCAGCGCAGCCGGGCAATCCCTCAGGGACTTTGAAAGTTGAGGAGCCACGAAAGGACTCGTGGTCTCCAGTGTTGCGGGGCCTCTGCCGCCTGGGACGGCGTCTTCCTGATGAATTTCCCCCCTCCTCTGCCTCTGGAGGGGGAACCTTCCTGCTGAGAGGAGTAAGACTTCTGCGATCTCCGGAACCACATCTTCCCTCCTCTTTTAGCCTTGGAATAAGGCCGAAAGGGAGTGGAAAATCATGCCCCCTGGCGGTCAGAGTCTTACCCTCCTGTTCACATCGGGTAAGTGTGTCTTTCACCTTGGGCCCAAACAGGGAGGACCCATCAAATGGGGCGTCGGCGAATGAAGACTTGAAGGCCTCCGCAAAATGACACAGGCGAAGCCAGGCTTGCCTCCGTAGCGCAATGCCTGTACCTGCCACTCTACTCGCCTCGGCCGCATAATGAGATGAGCCTCATGGACGAAGTTCGAGATGGATGACATCGTAGCCAGCTGAGATCCAACCGGCTGGGCCAGCTCCTCAGGCAGGTTACCTAAGAGGGTATCGGATAGCTCCTTAATCAGATCCCTCTGGAATCTCGTAAAGTGTTAGGTAGTTCAGAGACCTCAAAGTAAAGGCCGCTGAACTAAGGGTGCGCTGCCGCATCAATCCATGCTCCTAGACTCCTTATTAGGAGGATGGATGGACGTAGAAGCCTCTGCTACATCCTGCTGTGTAGCAGATGCCACCACCATAGCATCCACAGCCACACCTTTCGTGAGGAACTCTCTATCTGGGGGTGCTGAAAGAAATTTGTTTGGACGAGCTGGCACCGGTTCCACAGAGTCTGGGTGTTCCCATGCCCTTCGACAGATCAAATCCAAGAGCTCGTCGAAGGGCGGAGACACCCAGGAGGCAGAGGGCTGAGCCCCGAAGGCCTTCAGGAACACCGACTCATCAGCAGAGGGAGGTTTGGACTGCCAGCCACCTCGTTGTTTTAGGGCTTCAAGGATGTCTGCAAAGGAGATATCATCCGAGGACGACTTGGGGGACCCCTCTGCATCATCGAGATCGGTGTCAGATGTCAAAGACTCATCAGGGAGTCAACGTGCTTCCTCTTGCACGTTTCTTCCTGGGAGGTTCATCTGAAGAGGCTTCAGAAGGACCTCCAAGAGGGGAGAAACCCCAGCTGGGGTAACCTGAGGCCCAGGGCTCCGCTGTCTGCTGACAGGGAACTGCCAATGACCCAGTCTCCAAGAGTAGGGAAGGAGCGGGGAAACTGTGGAGGTGGCCAAGAAGATTTGGCTAGAGCACTCCTTATAGCCCTGAAGGCGGGACCACCAGAATCCTGGGAAGGTCCCCTCCATGGCCACGACAGTAGACGGTACTCCCGCTTGACGACGCCAAGAGGAAGACTTGGGACCGAGGCATCAATCCCAAGCCTCTCCCCTAGGGCCAAAGGAAGAAGTCCGTGCACTGAACTCCCACCCAGGAGCCGGAGCAAGGGTCGGGTCTGACCCTAACACCTCCACTGGTTCCACCAACACCGCCCAATGGTGCCGAAGCAGTTGGAGGAGGAAGAACTGTAAGTGGACCATCGGCTCTGAAGCCAAATGGTCTGGAGCCGAAACCATCTTTTGGAACACCGGAGACTGGAAGAGTCGGCGAGTACCCTGTCGATGTCCGAATCAGACATCCTGGAAGATCTCGAGGATACCGACTGGGCCCGAACCGATTTCCATCGGCTCCGAAGGGCCTGGGGATCGCTCCAAAGGATTCCACTATTATCGGCTCGAGGAAGCCTTCACCGAAATTTCTCGGCCCGATAAAGACTTCGCTCCAAGGGGAAGTGTCTGAGCCGATGATCCCTTATCGGCTCCAATATCAGTGGAGCCGATGAGGATGACTCCGCCTCTCGATGCTCCAGACCTCGGCTCTGAAACCAGAGGGTCGGTAGGAGGCATCGAGGCAGACCGTTCGACCTCGGCTCCAAGTCTGTGGAGCCGATGGAGAAGTCTGCCTTTCTTAGCCGTCGGCTCCGACTGACTGGTCGGAGCCGAAGCTTTCTTCTTAGAAGAAGGAGAGGAAGATAAAGCCTCCTCGAAGAAGGCTTGATTAATCCTCTAAGGATTAATTTGTTTTTCCTCTCCTGGAGGACTCGAGAGAAAACATGGCACACTGCAGGATTCTTGGAGATGTATTGCGCCAAGACAATAGACGCACGAGGAGTGGTCGTCCGTAATAGACATTTTAAATCCACACCTCGTGCACTTCTTAAAACCGGATGGTTTATGTTCCTTAGACATAGTTGTAAAAACAGGAACAACAGTAAATTTTAAACAGCTTAGGATACAGGTACAACAAATATGCCAACCAATATATAAATAATGAAAGAGAAACTTTTCCCTTTTTTTTTACAGTAAGAAAAAAAGAAAGAAAGAAAGCAAGGAGGGTCAAGACCCTTTAACTCAAATGGGTACTTGACCCACACACAACCAATAAAGCAGTTAGAACAGTGAAGGCCCCTCTGACTGAAAGGAATCTTCTCTGACAGGAAATTTCAAGTAAAAATCAATAAATCACCAAGAAACACACTCATACACAAATAATAGCTGTTAAAACAGCTTTTGGGTTGAAAAAAAGAAAATTTCTGACAGGAAAAGATACTATTAATATAGTACTTAGCCCAGCCAATGTTGAGACCACGTCCAAAGCTCTGTAAGTGGCAAAGCGAGATCTGGGGGATTAGTGGTGGTGCATCCTGGGATAAAGAAAGCTCAGCCAATAAGAGGCCTCGCTCTATAGCATAAGCGTGCCGAGTCGGAGCCGAGGTATCGGCTCCGAACCCATCTTTCAGAATGTAGGCGAGATCGGATCACATAACATCTGAAATTAACAGAAGAGTTAATTTCCATATTTCCTGCCTGAGGTCATGAATATACCACAATTTTTTGCTTATTCATATTTCACATTGTTTTAGAAAGGAATGTATTACAACATACATAACACAGAGTAGCCATATAATTTTCTGTAGCTAAGTCTATACTATTACCTCGAACATCCAAAATACCGAATACAACTCCGTCGACACATAAACGTCAATCTACACATTCAGCGAACTACCAAACCATCGAAAATGAAGACATTGAATGTATTACATCATCAAAAGTGCCATTCATGTAAGTGAAGCCCAACTAACTAAAACTATATTAACGCACTTTTTGCAGGGGGGCCATCCCCCCTGCACCCCCCACACCCTCCTACTTAAATATACCAACTCCGAGATCGCACTACAGTGGGGAAAAGGATATATTTCCTCATCCCCACAATCACGCTGCTGGACAACAAACACGTTCAATGTCTTCATTTTCGATGGTTTGGTAGTTCGCCGAATGTGTACATCGACGTTTATGTGTCGACAGAGTTGCATTCGGTATTCTGGACGTTCAAGGTAATAATATAGACCCTCTGTAGCTTCATGGTTAGTACCACCAACAATTTTTCATCCAGAGACTGTTGTGCTGAGGTCAGTAAGATGTTATTAAGCATGTGTATACAGCTGAACTGAAACTCTCCCAAGGAATTAAAGGAATTTTTAAAGCAAAGCAGGGGTAAATTGCAGTCCAACACTATCTAATCTAACTAAAATGCACATTCATTGTGGACAGTGAATTTATGCTTTTAGCCCTGAACTGTAGAAAATTAAGAAAACTATGCAATGTGACAAGTAACTTTTCATCTGCAGTCAGTAACAAATGCATGCATAGAGCTGCTATACTTGCCTGAGAACTTTAGCCAAGTAATACTATAAGGAGAGTCTGACAAATGAGTATATGTCTGAACTTACAAAAAGCACCAGAAAGTTTACATATTTTGTCTAAAAGTGCAAAAATAACTAGGATGCATCCTATTATGGAGAAAGTAACTGCACTGTAGTAACAGATAAGACTGAAAAATCACATTGTAATGGTATCTCTCTTCAAGCCAGTTTGGCATATACCAAAGTACAATATAAACACTGGAACTGTGATGCCTTCATATAACATGGTATATGAAACTAATATAATTTTTTCAGTTTCTGGAAGCAACACTCCTTTAAAGATTTAATAATATACTACTAGTGAGTGATGATAGAAAGGTCCAGATTTCTTCAAAAACTTTCAACTTGTCATAATACAGAGACACATGAACTTGACATACATATGGTTAAGTTTAAGCAAAACCAATTCCGAAGCAGAAACAACAAATATGTATATACTGAATGCACAGAGAATTACAACTTTACACTGCTTAAGCTAGATTTCAATCCTCCAACAGTTTACAAATACTTACAACTGGGTGTAAGAAGACCAAAACATCCTGTGGAACATTAACTGTCAAAGTACAAACATAAAAGTTAAATGTCCTTAGATTAAAAGAACTGCTTGATACATTTCACTATATAAATACAATGAAATTGTATGAAGTTACAAGGTTTGATCTTAACCTCAGGCCAATGCTTAAATAGAGTTTGCATGTCCTCCCTGTGCCTCTGTGGGAGTCCTCCCATCTCTCAAAAAAACATGCCGAGTGTTTTCATCTCAAACTCACCCAAGAATGGAGCTGTGGGGAGCAGCACAGTCTCTAGATGGTGGCCTATGAGGGAGGAATTGTATAGATCAGCCACTTTGGGCATCTACTGTGGGGTGCAGTATCCTCAAGATAGGGCAACACAGATCACAGACTGCACACTATGGCAGGGCTAACCATTCAATGATGTAAAATTATGGTTCATGGCAATTTGGTTGTTTTGATTAATGTTGTCAAATGTGTATGGGTATTTTTCAAAGATGTGGGTTGAGGACCTGGGGTATTTGCCGGTGAAGCGTGGGTTGAGGACCTGGCCTACTTTGATCTATGCCAGGGATCCATGCTAACAGTGGAAGGAGTGTACATGCACCTATTGGTCAATGTGTGCCCAACATAAAGACCTAGTAATCAACTAAAGAACTGAAAGACAACACCAAAATGTAGAGGCACAACAAACCAAGGATAAAGAACTGTAGTCCAGCTTTATTATTTGAATGAGTTAAGCCCAACATAAAGCCCAGCAGCCCTGGGTCAATAAGCTACTGGCCAGCAGGTATCCATTTGTCCAGCTTGGGTTACCTGGGATAGCTCTGTTGAGTGAAAGCTGAACATAAAAGAGTCAACCTGACAAACCTACACTAAGAATTGCTGCACTCAATGTAGGTTCACTGACAGGATAGAGCTTGGAAATGGATGACATGATGGTACGGGCGAGGCTGGACATCCTATATATCTGGAAGACAAGATGGAAGGACAGATCAGCAAAGCCACTTGGCTTGGGATCCAGACTCTACTACTCAGTAGGAGGACAGGCTAGAAATGGTATAGTGCGTGATGAGGGAGAGCCTTCAGAAGATATAGGCAGAATTAGTGACAGACTCGTGGCAATCAGACTCCAGTGTAATTATAGGGCAAGTATTCATAATCTCAGCCTATGCCCTACAACAAGGTTGTGATAATGAGGAAAAGAGTGCATTCAGACAGAAGTTGCAGGACCAACATAATAAAGCAGGAAAACATGAATTGGTGTTGATAATAGGTGACTGGACTGCAAATACTGGGACAAACAGAGCAGAAATGTGGACTACCCGTGTCCACATGGGTGGAGCAACAGGAATAAAGCAGGAGAGGCCATACAAGACTTTTGTCTGAAAAATGGCTTGATGGTGGCAACACATGGTTCAGCAAGAGAGACAGTCACAAGATCACATACAAGAGTGGCCAACATGCAACTCAGGTAGACTTCCTCCTAATAAGGAAAGGGCAGTGGGGTAGAATCAACAATATCCAAGTCATCCCCAGTGAAACAGTCAGCCCACAGCTTTAACCACTGGTTGCCACAATCAGCTGAATAGAGAGAAAGCAAAACAATTCAAGGAATTACTTGGGGTTCTAGCACCACAAGACAAACAGGAAATAGGCGGAGTTGAAGAAAAACTTGGCAATACCTCAAAACAGCACGCATCAGGACTACAGAAATGATATGCGGCAGAGCCAGGTATGGAAATAAAGTACATAAGGAAAGATGGTGGTGGTGCAGAAGTGCAGGAAATCATCAAAAGGAAGAAGTGAAAGAAAAGTGGGAGATGGAAAAGACTGACAAGGCTAGTAAGGAATGCTGGTCGGCTAACAAAGGAGTTGCAGTAGCAAAGAACAAGGCATCATTTATTTATTTATTTTATTTTACATTTGTTGACCAGGATAATCCAACTGGATATATGTCCATTTTCAGCAGAGGCCCAGGGAGAAAAGCTCCAGTTGCAGAATATAAAGATTACACAGAAGTTCAGATACACAGTAAAATATCACACAAAGAGTAAAGCATATTTACAAATTGGTTTATTGAAGCCCTCCAACATGGACTCTCGAGTTACACTGTGTGTCAACTTAAACAAAATCATCAGGATATAACAAACAGTTTTGAGTAGGAAATGCTTACAATAGTATATAGGTAGGATAATAATTATGCAGATTAATCAAGGTTAGTACATGGACAAAGCCAGTGCATTTTGAAATAATGCCTGAGGCCTTTTTTGAAGAGATTTAGGGAGGGTGGAGGGTAAGATAGGTTTGCAGTGAATTCCAAGTTTTGCCAATGAAGTTGGCAAACAGGGACTCACCAGCTGAGTTAATAGCTTTGTAGGTTTGGACCAATAGCTTATTGGTTGAGCATAGTGGCCTTAAGTTACTGTATGGTTTTATAATGTTTTTAAGCGAGGGGGTATCATCAGGTTGGTAGAGAATTTTGTGTGCTACTAAGAGTTGGCGCTTTACCAGCTTCTGGAAAGTGACTCAGTATATCAAGTTGCAAGGCAAAGACAGAATGGTATAGAAAATAATCAGGTGTCATTCGTGATGGATGCCAGCGACAACCTGCTCACCAGTCCACAGCACAGGCAGATGGAAGGAGTACTTCTAGAGGCTTCTGAATGAAGAAAACCCTACAGAAACTGTATTGCCCCAGACAAAGTAATCTACAATGAAAGAAGAGGAGCCCACCACAGAAGAATTATGAACAGCACTAAGGAAAATGAAATTAGGGAAAGCAGTAGGCTCAGATGAGGTCGCAGCAGATATGATAAAGATGTGTGAAATAGGGGAGAAATTGCTTCTGAGGGTACTCGTAGCAGTAGGGAGAGAAAGACATATCTGAGATAACTGTAGAATAAGCATACTAGTGCCAATGTACAAGAACAAGAGGACAGTCATAACTGGGGGCAGTACAGTGGAATCAAACTCCTGTCACACTGCATGAACGTTCAGGAGAGGGTGATTGATAAACATATTCAAGGAGTATTAGAAAGTAAGACAGGAGATGAGCATTTCCAGTTCAGATCAGGATGCAGTACAAATGACCCAACATTTGCAGAGAGACAGATACTTCAGAAGAAGCTATAAATTAGGAAAGAGTCTATCTAGGCATTCCTACACTTGGAGAAAAGAGTATGACAGTGTGACAAGAAAGCTGATCTGGGAAATCCTGTGCTGGTTTGATGTCTGTACTGGTTTGAAGTCCCAGAAACATTAGTAGAATTAGTGCAAGCTGTGTACAAAGACCCAATGACTCAAGTACAAACAGTAATCGGTCTCGCAGGGAGGTTCCCAGTGGGAGTAGTTGTGCACCAGAGTTCAGCTGTGAGCCCACTGCTGTTCAGACTGTTGACGGACTACATTAGCAAACAAGTGAGAGGGGACATATCAACAAAGTTGCTGTATGTAGAGATCTGACATCAGGCAGAGCCTGAGCAAGAACTTCAAAGGATAGGGGAATGGAATGGAAAAAATGAAAGCATATGGGAAGAAACTCAGTACAGATAAGACAATTGTAATGGCAGCAAATGGGGGAATCAGAAGAAACTAACTGAGGCAGAACAAAAATAAATGGTACAGGTTAGAAGCTACAAGTATCTAGGTTGGGTGGTTGAGTAGAAAAGAAGTCTGAATGATGAGGTCAAAGCTAGAATCAGAGGGCTGCAGCCAACTGGCACACAGTGTCAGGGGTAGTCTCTGACAGAAGAATGCCAAAGAAGCTGAAAAGTAAGGTGTACAAAACAGTGGTGCAATCAGTACTACTGTATGGTACAGAAACATGGGCAATAAAGGCAAGGTGGTTGAGGAAGCTAGAGGTAATGGAGATGAAGTGCCTGAGATGGGTGTTAGGATGCACACTGTGGGACAGATGAAGAAATGAGGAATAAGACCAAAAGCCAAATTAGCACCAGTTACAGAAAAAGTGAAAGAGAACATATTACAGTGGTTTAAGAGCATGTGCAGAAAAGCAGACGGCAATCTGGTGAAGAAGAATTGGGAAAGACAGGAAGGAGGCAAGAAGAAAGGAGCGTTGCCAGTAAAGAGGTAAAAGGATTGTGCGAGAAAAGACCTGTGACAGTCAGAGATGAGTGTCGAAGAAGGTAGGATAGTGACATTAGAAATAGACAGATGGTGACATTTGACATGACATTCCAACCCCATTTAGAAAATGAGGACAAGTGGGTTGATAGTCGATGATGATAAAAACACATCATCTTTGATATAGATGAAGCACAGTACAAGTAATGATATATGACATCAGATTTTAAAATGTGGCTCTTGTAACAAGTGTCGGTAGAAATTTCAAACCAAACTGTCTGTTAATGAACTAATACTGCAGGGTCCACCTTCTTCATACCACTAAATATATATATATATATATATATATATATATATATATATATATATATATATATATATATATATATATATATATTATATATATATATATATGCTGTGTGACCACTGAGCTGATCTGTACGAGTGTGGTGATCTCACACAAAGGATGCAAGGGTGTGCACCACTATAAAAATAATGTTATTCAGCAAAAGTAGTTTGTAGCCATTTTTATTCATAACAGCATTTTCTGTAAAAGTATTTAGAGAAATCAATTTGATTTCTGTTTCATATATTGACTCTGGGGTTATGCTATCGTTGAATAAAAAGAATACTTGGTTTACTAGAAAACCAAATACTGCCTCAACAACTGAGGAAGTGTTTGTTCAGAAGTTGTATAGTTAGCTGAGGTATTTTGGTGCACAACCCGCTTCCTCCCCATTATGAGGAGTGCAGAGGGTGCATCTCCCTCTTAAAATATTTTGTTTTAATCTGAATATAATTTAGATTTTATAGTCATTGTAAACTTTTGCAAGCTGTCAGTATTTCATTTAGGCTTTGTATTCTGGAAGTGCCGTATTCAAGCCTTTATTTTCTGTTTTTTTATCATCTGGTACTCTGTGACCAAGGTGGTGCGATTCACATAATAAAGGTTTATATATTCAACTTTCCCAGACAAAAAAATACTACTGTGACATCTTCTAGGGCACCCATGTGTTAGGAACAGTAGTTCTGACCCTGCTAGAAAAGAACAGCATTTGCCCTGTGGACAAGAACTGTCAGCGTCTGAGGTAGGAAAGGAATAGTGCAGGTCTCCACCTAACAATGACTGGCTTTACTGATACTGCGGCAGCATCTGAGGTAGGAAAGGGATAGTGCAGGTCTCCATTCAAACCTCTACCAATGACTTGCTTTACTGATACTGTGGCAGCATCTGAGGTAGGAAAGAGATAATGCAGGTCTCCATTCAAACCTCCTAACAATGACTTGCTTTGCTGATACTGCCTCTCTTGCCATCAGTCATTACTGCCTCGCTTGCTGTCACTTTCTTAATATTGTATATTCTTTTGGTCTGTTGCTGCTGCTGACTTTTCAGTTGACAATCTGATTTATATACATACCTCTCAACCTCTTAGTGCAAGAAATCTGGACAAAGCCTGACAAAATGGGGAACAAAGGTCCAAAAATTGGGACATATTTTAAATATTGCTCTTATAAACTTAAAAAAAAGTTGCTAGAGTAACACGGTTTGTTTTAACATACATTTGAGTTTCAGACTTCAAATCCTCCAGAAAATGTATGTCATTATTTAATGACTTTAATACTCAGATCATCTCAGTGATTTGCCAGAAAACCTCAAATTTTATGAGGAATAGACCAAAGATAGAGCCAAAAATCTGGACATTCTGCTAAAATCTGCACAGTTGAGAGGTGGGTTCCTCGGGTTTCATTGACAGCTGTTTAATTGACCCCAACTGATTGATTATACACACAGTCACCAAGTGTGCAAGATCTACATTCCCAAGCTAGGGGAATATTCCCTTTCCCTGGGGATTGTGTGATCTCAGAGTTAGTATATATAATTAGAGAGGGGAGTGTGGGGGCAAGCCCCACACATGAGGTGGTGCAGGGGGTTTGTCTCAGTATAAAAATCAATTGCATACACTGAGGTTCTGCCTTGGTGCATACGTAGTAGATTGGCAAAGTTTTGGTTTTGAACATACAGTGGTTTACCTTCAGGATGTTTACATACGTGTTAATCGAATAACTGAAGGTATATTATATATATGATTATAGCTCACTTTGTTGAAATCACAGAATATTGACAAAATAAATTGTCTTTTTTTTTGGGGGGGGGGTCAAACTGTGTGTTGCTGAATGCCAGAAATGTTAATGTTCCAAATATCAATATTTCCATGTGCTTTGTGAGCTTTGGTTTATTGCAGATGAGTGTTTTTTTTTAAATTATTGGCTAAATCTTTGGATCTACCAAATATTTCATCATTAAGGGGTAAAAGTGTATGTGAGTGTTTGCAGATTAGGGTTAGAGTAAGTGATTGGGTGGATAGATTTAGTGTTATGCATGCGATATATGTGGCTTCTGTGTCCAACTGTAGTGGTACTGCCAGAGAAAGGGTTTTTGGTAATGTACTCTGTAGGATTGGAGTTAGTCACAATGGCAGGGCTGGAGTTAGCAGGCACAAGCAAAGTAAGACAGGTGGCATGCCTCTGGTTATTAGTACACAAATGATTTTATTACACTGTAAACATGTACTTACATTTGCCCCAGGCTTCACAGATCAGGAGTCAGACATGCTGCCCAATGTTAAAGTTTGATATTCTTACTAAGAATTATTTTAGCTTCTAGAACATGGCAGTAATAGTGAAAATAACTGTAATTTTGCTACTAGACCAAAATAAAGTATACATGGAAATGGGGTAACTGTCCATCAAAGTACTTTCATAGCTGTAGTGAAATATCAGTGTGTGATTTGGTACTGTAGATAATATACAATATTACAAGGAGTGTTATAATATATATTTTGGGAATTTTGACTATAGCTTATTTTGTGAATAATGAATTGCTTGTAAATGTTACTAAAGAAAAATTTGTAAAAAAATCTTGGTTACTAAGACCCATTATGTCATCACCATAATGTTCCGTGATGGTTCTTAAAATGAGTAGTTTCTTGACTTGTAGCAAGATGAGATGCACCGGTTTTATAATTTATGACCCACTAAACAAGGTTTTAAGTCATACCTAAGTGACACCATAGAATTCATAAATGCTGCTGTAAAACTGTGAATTTACTAGTGACCAGGTTTCCATCTGCAGGCATTAAAGCTTAGACCCACATCATCATATGTATGAGTTGCTGACTGATATTTAAAGAAAGAAATCAAAGAGAAGTTATTAGGAAGGAAAATTAATGTCTCACTACACCCCCCCCCCCCCAGGAAAAGAGGAACACATTTTATTAGGCAAAATAATACATAGAGAAATATGCAAATAAAAGAGCCACACTAAGCAAAGAAATGTTTAACAGTAGCAAACATAAGGAATACGAAAAAGGAAAAAAAAGCTGGCCATGCCAGTAACATTCTAAAAAGAAATACACCAGTGTTGGTGCTCTTGAATTGTCTATCAGGTTCCTGAATTGGATAAATTAACAAAATGACTACAATAACTGAAATAGAAATGCTTATGTTATATTCCTAAAATATGAGATGAACATGAGCAGTCATAACAGAGATGTCATCATTCAACAGGAAAAAGACAGAAGTACAGGTCTAAGAAACAGAGAAAAAATATTTGGTAGTAGAGACCCCATGGGCCATCTATTACACTAGAAACAGCAGGACACTCCCAAGACAGAAGTTATGTGGAGTCTGTTGGTAGTGAAGGAATGCACACAACAAGAAAATAATGCAACTTAAGAAATGGAAGGGGAAAGGAAGATTTTAGCCGATAGAAATATAAATACAGTATAGTAAACGAAGCAGATTAACATAAGCCACATCAAAGGATCATGTCATTCCAATGCCCTGTAAGAAACTCCTCCCATATAACTAAAGTTTGAACCCATTCAAGAAAGAGGAAATCTTAGAACTGACATTGTTAAATGGGAACAGTACAAGATAACAGCCAGCCACCTGGGAAAATAGAACCAAAGCAGTCAACAAACAATAACTCTAAATAAAGTCACAGAAAGTGTCAGCTGGCTTGGCAACGAAGACCTCCAATTGTGTAATATGATGCTCTTTAACTTAAGAGCACTGTAAAATATGATGTCACACAGGTAAGAATCCTATCTGGAGAGAATTACACCGAACTAAAATGTGCTATTCTTTACAAAGCTGCTCTTAATGAACACATTTAATGAGACATTTTTTTCACTGCAACTCTAAGAAGACTGTTATCTAATGTGAAGCAACAAAGGTGGGAAATAACCTCATCTTTCTATGTGCTAATCTGCATTTAAATCATTTTAGTATTTTTGTGGTGATAAAATAATTTTATTTAAAAATATGCAATTTATCAGTACAACACAAGAATACAGATTTAGACAATCAGTGATCCTTTCATTAGTGCATACACTGCTAAGGATTCTTCTTGTAACTCTGGATTTGATCCTTCAATCTCTAAATTATTTGACAAGTGTTTGACTGATATCAAATAACCAGATCAGAACTTCCCTTCTGTTGTCAGCCTGTAACCACTTGGTATCCTTTGCCTCATGCTTACAGATAATGAACTCATACTCAAAACACATACAATTCTGTCTGTGAATGTGCAGATATTTAATCTGAATGCTTCCCTCTAACAAAAAATATGGACAGTAACAGCAAACATTCTGGCCACAGTTAAAACAAAATCACATTAAAATGTCATGCACTGAGGCTATAAACATTTTTTGACCAAAGTCTCTTGGTTCTAGGAAAACTGTCTCAACATAAATCCAACAACTCTTTTCCTTCATGCATACCTATAACAAAGAGTCAACAAGAGTCAAATCACTCTGAATCTCTTATTCAAACCCACTGTACTAACAAAAATTTTGACAACATGACTATGACATGGTGGTGGTGGTCCATTAGAGTCAATGACTTGGGTCAGAAAACATAAGGAATGTGCAGGGAGACATATTGGAGTCCTCCATGCATTTGAAAAATGCAGGTAAGATACTTGCCCAAAGCAGATTCCTACCTTCTCTAGGAAATGATGCCTAGCTTCAAAGGAAAGATAACTGGCTAAATAGTTGGGGACATTGTAAGGAACCCAGTATGTGTCAGCATGGGACGAGATGCTTGACAGCCTCTTCTGAAGATAAGAGCAATTGCACATCCTCCTACTACTACATTAGGAAACTAAGGGTGGGGGGGATTTTTTTTCTGTATATATTCAAAATGGCACCATCTAACTGGACCACAGGCATTGCCAATGCACTAGCAAACAAATTGAGTGATATTTTTTACCCATAGATGTCTTTCCAAAGTCCTCATATCCCTTAAACCTCCTACTATCAAAAAGGAACATGTACTGAAGATGCTTTCCAAGACCAAAAATACTTCTTCCATGGGGTCTGAAAATATGCCTGGTAGTTTAATATTCAGTATCACAATTGTGATGCCACTCAGCAATGGAGGCCTTACCATCAGCCTTGGGAATTACAAGACTCATCAGCCTGGCAAGTCTCATTTGCAAAGCAATGGAAAGTTATTAGAACTGTTCTTATAAACCATAATATCAAAATTATGATTAGAGTTGACCCATAGCAGTTTGGCTTTGTCAAAGGAAGATCCTGGTTAATAAACATGGTTATCTTCTGTGAGAGGATCCCTCATGTTGGTGACAGGGCTTGTACTTTTTCCCCACTTTGAATCTTGACCTGCCAAGGTGTTTCAAACAATAGTGCTAGCATTATGAGAAGACTTAGATCCCTACAAGGGAAGATGGATTACAAATTGCAAACAGGCAAAAAGACAAAATTTACACAGTGCGAGTAGGAAGTGCCTCATCAGAAAGCATGAAGGGAAAGCATGAAGGTAACCCGTGATGCCCACACAGGATATCATGTGGGGGTCTTCCTTTTTGACAGAATCCAAGACTACAAACTGGGAGTTATTGGCAAGTCCCTCTTAGGTAACCTAATCCTTCAGGAAAAAAAATGTAAGGATGTAAATAACTGATATACTGAAAATTAAGGGTTCCGGCGTGTAGCTTGCAAGACATTTCCTCAGCTACATTGCAGCTCAAATAATGCAACAGCACTTTGCCGTAGTGCAATACAGCTGAAAAGCATAGCCGCTGCAGCTGTAATCTATGAACGGAAATATTATACCTGGTGGCGATCCTTACAGACAGCTGTCCAGCTGTATTCAAGCAGCGACAGCCATACTGGATGTGTAACACATTCCTTATTCTCATTCAAGGAATGCATTTATTGAATTATTTATTTATTTATTTTGCTTGAATACAGCCAGACAGCTGTCTGTAAGGATCGCCACCAGGTATAATATTTCCATTCATAGATTACAGCTGCAGTGGCTATGCTTTTCAGCAGTATTGCACTATGGCAAAGTGCTGCTGCAGCCATTTGGTTTCGGCGATGTAGCAGGGAAATGTCTTGCGAGCTACATGCCGGAACCCGAAAATTAATTTATATTACATGCAAAAAGTGCCATATTTGGAAGATGACCCCTCCCAACATACAGCAAAGATGATACCAAGTTTCAAAACGAAAATGTTAAGGACCTTGCATCATGGATTGATAATTGTTTCTAATGTTAAACATGTGATGATGATAGTCAGAAAATTCTAGTACTTAGCACAGCTAATGGCCAAGTAAATTTCATCCAGATTTAAAGAGGTCATCATTCATTTATATTCAGCAATGATTGATAAGGCCAATTATTGAGTACAATACCTACCATCATGCTACACCTAACTAGACACCTCAAATCACTAGAAAGATCCCAGAGGTTCCTAACTCAGAAAAGCATGGGCTTAAAGACCACAAGATAACACAATCAGACCGGAAACATTGTCTGTTTATTCAGTATCATTATAATATTGAGGGGAGATCTATGCCTTTTTTTCAGAGATCAGTGGTCCTGGATTTCTTGTATCTCCAAAAGTCTACAGTATCGAATAGAGAAAACTATAAAGCAATTAAGTGTCACTGTTAGAAGAATACTGAAGAGGGAACACATCAACAAAAATACTAAGAAAGATAGACGTAAAGAAACAATGCGCAGTGCTAGAACAGACCAGGATCTATCATGCACTATTGCAAATAAGAAGTTAAAAATCTCAGTACAGGCGGAAAAACTTAGAAAATACACAGATAAATATAAAGGAAAAGTACAAAATATGCAATTTATTGATGTCCCAAAAAAGTTTTAGAGAGAGTCAGAAAACAAGGTAAAATGAATTGAAAGACAACAAAAAAGGAGAAATAAATACATTTTGGAGAAGTATTTATGAAGATCCTGTGGAACATAAAGATGCTAAATGGATAGAAGAAGTAAAAGAAAGAATAAGAAGTTTAAAGGTACAGGACATGAAATGGGATGAAGGAACAGACAGAGAAATTGAAACAAAGTTAAAAAAAGCTTCTAACTGGAAAACCCCAGGCCCAGATGAAGTACCTAACTTCTGCTTAAAAGTATTAACATCTTTGCACGAAGATTTAGCTACGAGTAAGAACTATTTATATACGCACCCTGAACAGATACCAACCTAGCTAACACCAGGAAAAACAATTTATTTATTTATTTATTTATTTATTTTACATTTGTTATTTTACATTTGTTAACCGGGATGGTCCGACTGGATACATGTCCTTTTTCAGCGGAGGCCCGGGGAGAAAAGCTCCAACAGAGTTACATTGATAATTAGGTACAGTAAATGAGCTGAAAGAACTTAACAAAAACATAGGCTATTTACATACAAGTACAAGACTGCCATTACTATTTCTGAGATTACTACAAATGTAACATTAATAACATATTAGCAAGGACGGTAGGCAGTATAATGACATAGAGTTAGACAGGATACATATTTCTTTATCACAGTATACAAAGTACTTATCATCTTACCTAGTTGTTTATGTTTTAGTTTATGGCACAGAGCTAGTCTGGGTTTGAGCAAGGACATAGCCAGTGTGACTTGAAGTGGAGTTTTAGACTATTTTTGAATTGACTTAGAGAAGTTGCAAGCGTGATGTTATTTGGGAGAGAGTTCCATATTTTACCAGTGGTTTTGGCAAATAGCGTGTCACCACCTAGGTTGAGAGATTTAGTTGTTTGGACAAGGAGTCTGTTTGCTGAGTGAAGGCAGCTTAGATTGGAGTAGGGAGTCATTAAGTTTTTTAGTGCTGGGGTATTCTCAGGTTGTTTAAGGATTTTGAAGGCCTCTATGAGTTGGGACTGGTGAAGAAGGTGTGGGAATTCTATCCATCCAAGCTTTTTCAGGTTAGTACAGTGGTGTGTTCTGTAGGGTAGGCCTGTAATGAACCTGGCAATGTGATTATAGCAGGATGAGAGCTTGGCCAGATCAGATTTGTTAAGGTGAGTGAGGACAGGAGAGGCATATAGTAGGGTAGAGAGATGGTGTGAACGGGCTGTGGCTGCCCTGGCATTCGGGGTAAGGAAGGCTTTAATTCTATATAGGGTCCCAAGTTTCTTGTTGACTGACTTAATGGCTTGGTTGATATGTATATCAAATCTGAGTTTATTGTCAATGTTTACTCCTAATAGCTTTGTATAGGGGTCTGGGGAGATGATGGTCCCATTATTGGATTTTATAGTGAAGTTTTCAGTCGGAGATCTATTGGTTGGGTAGAAGAGAAGTAACTTGGTTTTGTTTGGATTTAAAGATCAGGAGATGGTTGGCAAGCCAGTTTTCGACTTTGGTGAAGCTATGTTGGGTGGTAGTTAGTAGATTTGCAAGAGAGGCATTGGAACATATTATAGTCAAGTCATCTGCATATTGAATGCAGGTGGCTTCAGGGATGACTGTTTGGATGTCGTTTATGAAGACTGAAAAGAGGAGAGGTCCTAATATGGAACCTTGAGGAACTCCTATGGTATTTGGTAGTAGGCAGGAGAGCTTGTTTTGCCACATTACTGCTTGTTGTCTCCCAGTGAGGTAAGCTTGAAACCAGTCAAGGGCGGGAGTATCTAGATACAGGGTTTTTAAAGTATATAGAAGTAACTGATGGTTTACCATATCGAAGGCTTTCGATAGGTCCAGGAAGAGAGTGGAGGATATTTTTTTATTATTCCGGTTAAGATTAATGTTTTCAGTAAAAGAGAGGAGGGCAGTGGTTGTACTATGATGGGGTCTGAATCCATGTTGAGAGTCTGTGAGTAGTTTATTTTGGGTTAGATAGAGCATTAGTTGGTTGTGCATGCACTTTTCCATAATTTTGGCAAGTGGTGATAGTATGGCTATAGGTCTATAGTTGGATAGTTCTGTGGATGAACCTCCTTTGTGGAGTGGAATAACATAGGATATTTTCCAAATTGAGGGGATTGAGGCCTCAGTTATGGTTCTGTAAATTAGGATTGAGATAGGGTAGGCTACGACATCTGCAGCAATTTGCAGGTATTCAGCCGGCAGAAGATCGGCTGAAAGGGTGGTTGGCTTCAGTTTTTTCAAAAGGGATCTGATAAAGGATGTGGACACTGGCTGGAAGTTAGAAGAGAGTGGTGAGTCGGGTATAGTGTTTATAGAAGTGTGGGGAGGAGAAAGTTGGTTAGCTAATGACTGGATGGTTTCTGTGAAGAAAGTATTGAATGAATTGGCTATATCTTCTTGGCTCTTGTCAGATAATGTTCCTGGGGTCAGAGTAGTGGATTTGCCTGGTTGGAGAAGTTTATTTATGCCTGCCCAGTACTTTTGAGGGTTATTCTGATGTTTATGTTGCAGATTGTAGAAGTAATTTTTCTTTTGCAAATAAGAAGCTAAAAATCTCAGTACAGGTGGAAAAAGCAGTGTACAATGCTACTACTTAAGAGTGAACCTGCAAGTTATCCTAAAAAACTATAGACCAATAACTTGCCTTCCAATGACATTTAAACTATACACTAGAATTGATGCAGACAGAGTTTATAGTCATTTCGAAGAACACTCAATTATGGCAATAGAACAAAAGGGCAATAAAAGAAAGTCATATGGAACTAAGGAACATTTGTTGTTAAATAAAGTCATAGTGGAGAACTGTAAAAAGGGGAAGAATCTTAGTATGGCATGGATTGACTAAAAAAAAAGTATTTGATAGTATCCCACTTTCATGGATAAAAAAGTGCTTAAAAATGTATAAGATACACCCTACATTGATGAACTGCATTACAGTTACCATGAAACTGTGGCAGACCACTTTGCAATTAAGACATGATAAAGGACAGATTGTTATTCCAGGCATAAAAATTCAAAGGGGGATATTCCAGGGTGACTCTCTGTCACTGCTGTTATTCTGTCTTGCCCTTAACCCATTAAGCTGTCTACTTAACAAGTTAGGCCATGGCTATAATTTGGCTGCTTGAAAACAAAGTGTAAAGACTTCTCATCTTCTCTTTGTTGATGAATTAAAACTGTATAGTTCATCAGATGAGGAACTGAAAGCACAACTGAAAGTTGTTAAAACTTTTTTAGACGATATAAAAATGTCATTTGGTCTTGATAAATGTGCAAAAGCAACCTTTAAAGCAGGAAAACTGCAGCACCAAGAAAAAATCAGTTTGGGACAAGAATATGATATAAAAGAACTTGAGCAAGAGGGAGTGTATAAATATCTGGGAATTGATGAAGGATCAACAATAAAACATGAAGAGATTCGAATAAAACTTAGTAAGGAATATTTTATAAGACATAAATTAATCCTGAAAACAGTGTTGGCATCTAGGAACAAAATCCAAGCTATATACCAATTTGCTCTTCCTGTCCTAACTTACAGTTTTGCAGTGATTGACTGACCCCAAAATGTGTTGGATAGATTAGATAGGAAACAAGAAGGATGCTTCATGCTCATTAAATAATTTATAAACATCAGTCCATACCAAGATTATATATTCCTCGTTCCGTAGGAGGGATGGGCCTCCTTGAAAATGATTACATATATAGATCTGCAACTGTGGGACTCCACACATATCTGCTGACCTCCTAAGACACAAACACAGTAAAAGTTTTGAAACATGAGGAGAATAAGTCTAAGATGACTTCTCTGCTTAATCTAGCAGAAGCATATCGGTGTCAAGCAATAATGGAAATCAAACCAGAAGTAGATAAAAAAAAAATCAGGCAGCAACCGAATGTGCCAAAAAACAAAAGAAAGAATAGAAGGTGAAGGACCAGATGAGAAGGCAAGAAATGTGGAGAATTCATAAATATAGTTGCAAGTGTAGAAAATGACTGGAAGAACCCCGTGTTGATCAGGAATGAATGGTTAAAGAAGAGGCAAATTCAAACCAAGAGATGAAAGGTTAATATCGGCGGCCCAAGATAGTGGGCTGCGCACTCGTTGGTTTACAAAGTCCATTGAACATGTGGGAGAAACAGACAAATGTAGGTTTTGTAAAACAGAACTGGAAACAGTTGCACACCACGTTGCTGGTTGTGTCATACTAATGGCAGGACTGTATACTGAAAGGCATAATAATGTGGTGAGACTGTTGCACTGGGATTGTGCAAACATTATAGTATTAAGTGGCTGAAAAACACTGGAAACATGACCCACAGAGCATCATAGAAAATGATGAAGTTTACATCACATGGGATCATCCATTGCCAACAGTTCAAAAGATAGATGCTAGAACACCAGATATGGTGGTCCAGGAAAAGAAGACAAAAGTATCATTGATCATTGAAATCACCACACCCAGTGACTACAGTGTCCAGTGTACAGAGAGACACAAAGTCATAAAATATCAGGATTTGCAAGCAGAAATGAAAGCAATGTGGAAGAAAGATACTCAGTCCCAATAGTAGTAGGAGCAACTGGTCAGTCTACAATCATATTTAGATATCCTACCAATGCATGTAACTCCGTACAAATTGCAGGAGGAGTCATTACTGGGCACACTGTGGGTACTGCGAAGAGCACTTTTTGCTGGCATCAAACAGTGAAACAATGCTAATGTCATGAAATTTAATCGTACTTTGACTTAGGAATGGGGTCAGTTCCTATCATGGTACTAGAAACCCAAAAGATTTGGAGAAATTAAAAAGAGAGATACCTTACTAAAAGATGACAAGGCCTAAACAGCTTGTCCTACATGAAGTGACTCAAAAACCTGCCACTGTATTTGGTTTCCTACAGACTGCTATGAGGTTACCTGTGTCTGGAGTACAAAGCATCTTCTGATCCAGTACTGATGGATTTACAGCACATCAGCAAGTCAGATAGTATCAGAAATACACAGTCTAAGGATCTGAACTACTTTTGCAACATCAACAGAATGGCCTGGAGTGGCAGATAAATCTTGCAGAGCATACTGTTGCTCTGGAACCAATTGCCCATCCATATAAAATAAAGTTCATCCCTGTCCATATTCAAGAGCAACATGGCTCTATGGATGGGAAACAGAATTTGCCCCCAGTACTATTAATGGACAGAAGCAACTCCTAAGTGCTTTATCTCATACATGGGTCCTCTGAACTCACCTATGGTATGATCCCAGTAAGATAATGTCAACCATGAGATGGGTAAGGCCAGTCTCTAACCAGACAGGCTAGGTTAATTCAAGTGCAAAAAGGGAAATTGGTTAGGCTTAAAATGGCCCACCAAGGCAGCCATCCTAGTACTTACCTATGATCTATAATGGAGAACCAGATTCATCACACAGCACCTCCCCCATTTCTGGAACAAACTGCTCCTGTAGTGTGATATATGATCATCATTATACATCATCAGCATTCAAACAAGACCTACATGATTGAATGGGTAGCCACAAATCCAGCCAGGCTTGACCAGCCTAACCCTTGTAGAGAAAGGGGGTATCGCCTAAAAATGGGAACTATCAAGGTTTAAATTGACATGAGACTCAACTGCCTTAAAATTCCTATGAATCCTAAATTACAGTTAGTTCTGGTAATTTGAAGTACCTTGGGTATACAACTCAAGCTACTTGCTAGGCCTATTGACAGTTACAGAAGTTTTGGCACAGACTGTGTTGGATATGTTGTAAGTTCAAATAACAGTTTGGATAGTCACAGACTGGCTGGGTAAGGGGTGTTAGACTGAATAAATGTTGCCTGCTCAATCATCCTGAAGGAGGGGACTGGTGAAGTCTTACACAGGACTGCAATCTGCAGAAGTGTTCGAAGTACAGCTCCTGTTGTAACAGGGATACTTGCAAAGCACAGCCCACAGAGGAGTGCACAGCATGAAGCTAAGCACCATGGCAATTTATACTTGTTTAGCAGAGCAGGTATTGCACCATGCTGTCTGTGTAACAAGAGCATGTAAGAAGCATATAAAATTATCTCAGCCCTTTAGGTGACAGCCCTGAGCTACCTCGTTGCAGTGTTCTAGGATGCTGTGGGTTTGGAAAAGGAATAAAGAAGCAAAAGATAGAGGCTTCAGGGTCACAGGGGATTAGATACTAAAATTATTACAAAGCAGTTATGATATTTTAATATGCTATAAGGAGAATATCGTTACACAAGGCATTAACAGCCCAATTATATTATTAGTATGTTCAGTGAAGAGCAGCGGACTGAATTTTGGTTTTCATGTTACACTCTGCTTTAGGAAGTACATAATTTTAAAAAGCCACTTTTTTACCTAATTAAAAAATATCATAAGCAATACGAAATTGTGGGAGAGTTTTCTGTGCCTTCCATCCCACAAACCACCTTCAAGTGCAGTATTTACACACACATATACCAGGATTGCAATGTGGTCTGAACATTTAATGTTTGTTAACCAAGAAAGTGAACCGGTCCAAAGACCCTTTTCAGTCTTAACCATGGTCAAATTTGCAAACGCAATAGACATATACCACAGTATTATAAAATCCACACATTCAGTACAGTTTGACATATTACATTAACTTTAATATGACAACACAGTGCTGACACTGTATTCTAAATAACGGCACACTGCTTAAAGTCAGAAAAGTTGCACATAGCACATAATGTAAATCAATAAAATCAATCTATAAAATCAGAACAGCAACATCAGAAGGCTAGAACTTCCTGATACTGTAGGCATACAAAATATAAAAGTTACAGTAACAGAGATATGGAGTGCATCAGCCCTGAAATGTAGTGGAATGAGCAGAATATAATGATTACAGCTAACAAATCTGAGAAAAATTGTAAACTATTCTTTTAATCATCAAATAAAAACAGATAGTAACAAAGGAATAAAAATTTTTTTTATGGTCTGAAGAAGCTGTTGCGAAAGCGCTTACCAGTTGTACAAATCAGTTTATTGTTGATTAAACGGATTCATTTTATGACCCCCTAGATCCTGTTTTATTCTGTTGTTACAGTCTGTTTTTATTTGATACTTTTATTCACCAACAGAATGTTTAATCCTGTTAGCATTTTTTATTGGATATTGTTCTTTCAATTATACTTTAACTCACTAAATAGTAATATATATGGAGGAGTGCATTAATTCACCAGGAAAAAAATGTTAGAACATAAACAAAGTGATAAGGGTCATCCAGTGCCGCTGAAGCAGCAATGTGTATTTTCATTTATAAGAGGAGTATTCAGTGATTTCTGGAGCAGTTTAATTTCACTTCATAATGGTACTGCTTTTACACGTCAGAATCCAGAAAAGAAAGTATTAAAGAAAACAAGTGAATGAAATATACAAGTCCACTTGGCACAGTGGGTCTACTAGTTTTAGAAATAAAGCCGAAGCTTGTGGGGGTGATTTTGGAAGATAATCTTTTGCAGCTTTAAAGAGTAAAAGATGCATCAGTAATCACAGTTTAGGCATTTCCAAACAATAACTTTAGCCGTATTGTTTAAATACTGGAAATTACTAGGCAAGGATATTAGCTCAGACTTACACTGCTACAGTTATAGGTTATGTAAAGCATTATGTTCACATCCCAACATTAAAAGCTTTGGTGCATTTTTTCTGACTTGTTGAATGTCACATGCTAGTTTGATATCATCCATAAGTTTACCTCCTTTTAATGTTTTTTTTTTTACTCACACTGGGGAAGAGATGGGTAAAAGTTGGAGCTGAATTTGTCAACCAATGCGATATCCTCTTGTTCAGTGTAGGTGGGTCCATAATAAATGAGCTCTGCACAAAACTGTATATGGCCTTTGAGGTTGCAGACATATAGCTAAAGAATGTCTGTGGTCCTTCACCTGGAAGGCAAATTTACCTCAGATTTGGCTTTGGTAAACTTTATTTGTCCTCGGAGTTGTTAGTTTAATTTGATGAGAGTGCTTTTATCCTGCTGCACCTCCTAATTTTGCCATGACTTTCTTCCTTCTGTTATACAGCCTACTGATGTTGTGATTCTACCAAGGTGGCTTGTTTTGCGAGTTAGTTCTGTACTTCCTGGTGGGTACAGCTGCCTCTATACAGCTAGTAACATGCTTGTACAGGGTTTCTGTGAACAGTTTATGGGGCCTTGAAATTTTGTCAGGTTATCACTTTATAGTAGGAAGTTAACCTCAGAGTAGTTCCTGAATATTCCAGGGTTAGCTGGGGTTCCAGGTTTTATTTTTAGTTCAAAGGAGACCATTTTGTGGTCTGACCTTACCAGAGAAGACATTACACTAGGGGGTGTGCAGCACTCTCCCGTATTAGTAAGGACCACATCCAGTATGTTTGATTCCCTGTTTGCTGTACTGACAAAATGGTCCAGAGAGTCTGTGTTCACAAAATCCAGGAATCTCTGCAGAAATATGTTTGGTATTGTGTACGATTCCCAGTTTATAGTGGGGTAATTAAAATTGCCCATGAATATGGTAGTGGGTTGGATGTTTAAATACGTGTCATGGGTTTCCTGGGTCATAGAGGTGGACCGACAGCTTAGAAGGAAGAGGTATGGAATTTTGCCTATGGTGATTTGAATATGGAGAAGATAAAGTGTATTGTCCTGTTTGACCAAACTTGAGTTATTTGTATTTTTGATGTAAATCGAGACACCTCCACCTTTAGTCCCTGTCTGTGTAGTAGCTGGTCTAAATATGTGGAAGGCATTATAGTGTTATACTGCTATTGATCAATATGTTTATTAATCTTCTGCATCATAGTGCATGCCATTGTCTTTACTATTACATACTCCCCCACCATACCAGACATATCTCTGTCAAGAACACGTAGCTTACATCTGTCAAGAACAGGTAGCTTACATCCTTCTAAGTTGGGAACTGCTGATTGAGGGCTCAGTGTCTGTTATTCTAAAAGTGTATTAATTCTGGTTTAAGCACTTGGGCTTCAGACCAGTTATTTTACATTAAAAGGGTTTGTGGTCTGCACTCTTGTGGGAGGAGAGGCTGGACTCTGCCCTTCTGAGCTGGGAATTTATGGTTAAAGGCTTATAGTGCCTGCATATTTGAACTGCTTCTTACTGAAATTGGTACACCTTGTTTGCTGTAGCGTAGACTAGATCCAGGCCTGCTGAATCTAGCTTTGTTTGTATAACTTGAGCACTAATCCAGGCATTCTTTAAAGTATTCAATTGTATTTACTACTACTTGGTAGTAACTTGATTAAAGTGTAGCTATCATTCTAAGTATTTTGGATTAAGCACTTGGGCTTCAGACTAGTTGTTTTACATAAGGAAGGTTTGTGGCCTGCACTGTGGTGGCAGGACAGGTAGCTTATATCCTTCTAAGTTGGGAACTGCTGATTGAGGGCTCAGTGTCTGTTATTCTAAAAGTGTATTAGTTCTGGTTTAAGCACTTGGGCTTCAGGCCAGTTATTTTACATTAAGAAGGTTTGTGGTCTGCACTCTTGTGGGAGGAGAGGCTGGACTCTGCCCTTCTGAGCTGGAAATTTCTGGTTAAAGGCTTATAGTGCCTGCATATTTCAACTGTTTCTTACTGAAATTGGTACACCTTCAGGCCTGCTGAATCTAGCTTTGGTTGTATGCTTATTATTTGTTTGCTTGTTATTTCCCTGAAACGCTAATACCACCTAAAACGCGGCTTTTCAGCGCTTCTGTGGATCCCTAGTGATATCTGCATTGCTTACTGTACTTATTTCCTTGTTTCACTTAAAAGAAAGTTACTGTTTGTCATTTTTGCATTTAAGTTACCTGTAACACATTGCATTTAAGTAGTCTGGCACTTGCTCACTAAAGCAATTATATAAGTCAGCACTAAAAAATTAAAAGCACTACACCCTCACAAACTCCACTTGAGTACCTTGTTCCCCATTGGCCCTTTTTTTCAATTATAAAGGAATTCCCAATACTATTCTAGCATGTCCAAAGGTCAGTTGTCAATCTCCTCTCCGGTCCAGCTGGTGAATCTGGGAATCTTGAGGCAATGTTACAACTGCCTCATGTAAACAGACAACCCTCTCCTCCTCCCAACAAATTCCAACACATGTGAGAGATGCATCCATATAGCCAAACTGGAAGCTAAGCTCTCTCAACTCAGTACTGGTGTAACCAGTCAGGAGGAGAAGGAAATCACACTCACTACAATTCCAGTCTCACATAAACCTACCACGACAGCAAACCAAACACATAAACACACAAAAACATACTCGGAGGCTCTAAATAAAAATCTGCCTAAGCAGCAGAGACCTCCAAAGCAGACACCCAAGCAACTGCTATCTCAAAACAAAACACATGCAACACATAACTCACAAAGCCAGTGTGCCGAACAGTCACAGCCCTTAAGGCTAAACAACACACCTGATACACTTGCAATAGGTGACTCTATCGTCAGGCACACTGACATCCCGCTCACCAGGTTGAACAAGGAGAAGGTCACGGTGAGCTGCCTGTCGGGCGCTAGGATCCGCCACATAACACAAGCACTCAGGTCACTCCAAGGCAAGTACAAATATGACTCAGTCATTGTCTATGCTGGTGTGAATGACCTGAGACGTACATCCCTGGACTACATGAAAAGAGACATAGAGGAGCTCTCTGAACATGTGGCCCAGGCCGGTATGACCCTGACCTTGAGTAGCATCTTACTCTCACCAAGAATGATGCCACAATATGAAGACAAGATGATCAATTTCAACAATTGGCTTAAGTATTGGTGTCATTCAAAGGGGATTCAATGCCTGTCAGCCTGGGGTGACATGCTCAACAAGCCACGATGCTTCGCTAGGGACGGCTTGCACCTGTCACCCCTGGGCTTTCGGATATTGGCAAAGGTTCTTGCTACCCCCATAGTGCCTTTTTTAGGCAAGGCTCAAAAGACAAACCCACCTCCATAGGTATCACAAGGGATAAGAAACTAAGAGTAATGCCACTCAACGCCAGAAGTCTAAACCTCAAGATGCAAGCACTCGAAACTCTCCTTAGCATGGAGAACATCGATATCTGTGCAGTAACAGAAACCTGGTTCAAGGCTCCCGAGAGCACCCCAGCACTACCAGGTTATACCTCATACCATGCTTTTCGGCCCTAAAACTTGGACCGAACCACAAAAGGAGGGGGGAGTATCAATATTCGTCAAAGATACCCACACCTCCAGGTTGGTGGCACAGCACGAAGCATCAGAGACTATCCATGTGCAACTAACAGTGGGTAAAACTGCCTTCCAGTTTATAGCCTGCTGGAGACCACCCTCCCAAACCCAGGAACCCCACTCAGCCTTCCTGAGAACAATGGAAAATATGAAGGTCTCTCCAAACACCATTATATTGGGCGACTTCAACTACCCAAACATAGACTGGGAGCATTACTCTAGCTCCAACACCCTAGCCCAAAGGTTCCTAGAATTTATAAACTCAAATGCTATGGAACAACTTGTTACCACTCCCACAAGAGGGGAAAACATACTGGACCTGATCATCACCAACATGGGGACTATATGCTCCAGACCAGAAGTGTATCCCTCACTGGTAAGATCAGACCATAAACTAATCTCACTGGATATTCACATCCCGACCCCACCTCCTGCCCAGAAAACCACAGTGAAAAACTTCTCTAAAGCAAATTTCACACTCCTCAAAACTGAGGTGGAATCCTTCAAAGCCCCCGGGCCTGTGGAAAATATGGCCCAGACCGCAGAATCCTTTATAAATGCATTCTATGAACACCTTCAGGAATGCATGGATCATGCAATCCCAAATAAAACCAAGACCCAATCCTCCAAAGGCAGACATCCTGTCTGGTGGACCCCAGTCATAAACAAACTATACACTAGAA
Organism: Protopterus annectens; assembly: GCF_019279795.1. NCBI lineage: Eukaryota > Metazoa > Chordata > Ceratodontiformes > Protopteridae > Protopterus > Protopterus annectens. The sequence goes on along the minus strand of NC_056741.1, from coordinate 821,117,154 downwards.
GGAGGAAGCTACTAAATGATAGAGCAAAATCCCAAAAAGGGAAGGCATCTCTGATCAGTATTAGCAAAAAACTACGGGCACTCATAAAATCATCTAAGGCCAGCTTCGAGAGAAAAATTGCACAGGACACTAAGGATAATCACAAGGCTTTCTTTAGTTATGTTAGGAACCTGGGTGGGAATTCCCAGATATGCTCAGAATTAGTCCAAAATGACAAAAACATACACCGAACCCACAGACATTGCCAACATCCTAGCTGACAGGTTCAGCGTAAACTTCTCCCCCCCCCACCAAAAGGGCAAATATCTATCCCAGCAGAGTGCTGCCCCCCTGACATCTCAGATGCTCAAGTAAGAGCCGCCCTCTCCAAAATAAAAAACACAGCATCAATGGGACCAGACGGTGTCCCGGGCTGCGTCCTACACAAACTCCAAGAAGAGCTAAACCCAAACATAAAACTACTGTTCAGTCTCAGCCTTACTATAGGATATGTACCCAAAGAGTGGCGTACAGCAACAGTGGTCCCTCTCCACAAAGGTGGTGCCTCAACGGATCCTGGAAACTATCGCCCCATAAGCCTGACTAGCTTGGTCTGCAAAGCTATGGAAAGGATCATCATGGACCTCATAAATAAAGATATTGGGGACCTACAGACACTGGATCCTACCCAGTTTGGCTTTGTTAAGGGCAGATCCTGCCTCTTAAACCTGGTTGGTTTCTTTGAAACAGTCACCAAGGCCATTGATGAGGGGAAGGTGGTCCACACAGCCTACCTGGACCTCGCAAAAGCCTTCGATAAAATACCCCACTCGGGCATTATAGATAAGCTCACCAGCTTAAATATAAACCCCTATGCCACTAGATGGGTTGCAAACTGGCTCAAGGACAGAACCCACATGGTTAGAATTGCTGGAGCCATGTCAGACTCCAAACCAGCTACAAGTGGCATCCCACAAGGCTCAGTCTTGGGACCTCTCTTGTTCGGTATATATTTCTCGGAGGTACAGGCCAACACGGAAGGACTGTGGCTGACCAAGTTCGCAGATGACTGCAAACTGGGCGCCATAATTGACTCTCCAGCCGACACAAGCATCCTCCAAAAGGGCCTCATAGAAACCATCAACTGGTGCCAGAGCCATGGCCTCAAGCTAAATGCCAAAAAGTGTATAGTCATCCCCTTTGGCAAAAACAAAGTGCCCACAAATTACCACATAGGTGGTAATCCATTAAGTACAGAAGAAGTAATTAGGGACCTGGGGACCCAAGTTGATAGCAGTCTCTCATTTGACAACCACGTGGCCAAAGTGGTTAGAAAAACATTTTATATAGCCCACCTAATCATGAAGGGATTCACATCTAGATCAGGGGAGGTCATCGTGCCTCTTTACTCATCCCTCATCAGGCCCATAATTGAGTACAATGCCCTTTTTGGGAAGTACCTTACCAGACACCTGCAGCAACTGGAAAGACCCCAAAAGGACCTCACCAAGAGGATCAAAGGGCTCAAACAGATGCCATATGCTGCCCGGTTAAAGAAACTCCAGCTCTACTCAGTGGCATACCACCTGTTCAGGGGTGATCTGTGCCTGACGTATAAAGCCATGTCCAACCCAGAATTAATGGACATGCTGCACCTCAGAAAATCCAAATCTCATTGAGCTATGCGCTCGAGAGACTTGAACCTCAGCACTGAAATAAATAGGACATGCTGGAGGGACAGATTCATAACCCAGAGGCTCCCTTCACTCTTCCAGAGTCCCTCATTGACTCTCTTCAAGAAGAATCTTGATGAGTGGATGGAAGATCGTAGGTTTAACCCGGGTATCACTTCTGTGTCACTGTTAGACAGAGGCACAGTATACTAACCTCAAAAAAGGGCATAGCAAAATTAATTTAAAATGGGTGGCAAAAGCCAAACGCATTCTGGCTAGGCTTATAAATGCCCTAGGGCAGATAGCCTAGTATGAACCTATGAACCTAAGTGCCAGGCATTTTATACTGCTAGAAGATTGTTGAAAGGTGGTGTGATATACAAAGGTAACTCTAAATTGAAAGGGAGAAAAATCCTTTGTTTTTCTTCACTTCTGTCATCAGATGTGACTATGGCTTAGCACTTTTTTTATTTTCAGTTTAAACAGCTTTCAAGATATTCTTACAGTCAACCAAATGATCAAAAATTGTATTAAATACTCCCTCCAGTAAGCTTAGACTAACCATGAAAATCAATTGCTTGATAGCTAGAGTTAAATGAAATTCAGAAAGTGTGAGTCAGGCTAGGATTTACTCGTGCCTGGTATCATACAATCATGTGAGCAAAGCACTAGTACTCAGTACTACAGATACAGGCATGAGCCCACAAACATGATTACTGACTTGTTACTTTTATTTATTATTAGTGTCTGCAATAAAACAGCTCCCCAAATCGCTGACTTTAAATGAATAAAATATATGAATTATAATACCTATATCTATCTATCTATATAGATACATACACACACGAGATATATTATGTATACACCCATAAGATTATATATATGTATATATTTATACACACACACAGATGTTTTATATATATAAATAAATGCTTGACAGGACTTAAGTGCAGCTATTTCTGCTGTTTACTCTGTCAGCAGGTTACAGGTAAACACATAAATGCAGCAGGTCAATATACTGGGTAAGTATGAGCAAACATTTTTTTTAGTTCCAGCTGAATTTTGCATAGGGCTCAATAGATTTTTAACTTTGTAGGTAGGGATTCCCATGTTTTGGGTGCTAATACTGACAATAGGTAATCTGCTGAGTATTTCTTTTTCCATGTGAGGCTTGAAAGTTGGAGATGGTAGGAGTTGTAGATCTACAGTCAAAGGTTCGTATGGGGTTACTATGCTAATGACCCCAGGGCCTTTACAAGCCTAACAGTACGCTAACCCGATTATCCTTATTAACCATAGCTAGATGGTCATTGTTAAGCAGAGCAATTCTGTGATCAGCACCAACTGCCCCTGTCCATGAGGGACATAGGTGTCACCCCTGGGGGAAATTTACAGTCATCCATCCAGCTGTCAAGGTTGCACTTGAATAGGGTCATTGAGGAGTTCTGCTTCCAGTATTTAGAACATACCTAGAGCCTGTTTATTGCATTTTTTGTGTTGCACAATTTAAAATTGTTGTTTGCTACTAGTGTGTCTCTGCTATCCTTAAACAAAAACAAAGAAATCTTGCTATTTTCCCACTTTCTATAATTAAAAAAAAGTTCAGTTACAGAGTTGCTGTTCTGAACTGTTTGTAAGTTTCTTGGAGGCCAGTGCTTACTTGGGCTAAAGGGAAGTCTCTGTGTTCACCAGTGGCATGGTTAACACTGAGCAGCCTGCCTGTCCCTGTAGGAGTGGTTACTACCTAGTAACTGTAGTTTTATTGGCCATTTTGGGTGAATTCTAAACTCCTTGATCTCTCTCTCTTGAAGCCCTGCAGCCGCGTGGGTTTGGCGTCTTTCCAGGCTTGATAGTTGTTGCTGAAGCACCTACCAAGAGGAGAAAACGCTTAGAGAAGAAAGGAGCCACTTTTGAGATTTTAAGTATTTTCTTCTGATTTATTTCTTAGAAAAACTGCATTGCCGCCTACTTTTCGGCATTTTCTTGCTTGCAAAAGTTGATATCTGTGTTAGAAACAGTATTTAGAACATACCTAGAGCCTGTTTATTGCATTTTATGTGTTGCACTTAATTTAAAATTGTTTTTTCTTAAAATTGCATTTTACCTGCTTCTGGCCTAGCACACACATGTTGGGGTCATTTATTGCACTGTTCTGACTAGTTTGCTACTTGTGTATCTCTGCTATCCTTAAACAAAAACAAAAAAACAAAAAAAATTGCTATTTTCCCACTTTCTATAATTTAAAAAAGTTCAGTTACAGAGTTGCTGTTCTGAACTGTTTGAAAGTTTCTTGGAGGCCAGTGCTTACTTGGGCTAAAGGGAAGTCTCTGTGTTCACCAGTGGCAGTGGTTAACACTGAGCAGCCTGCCTGTCCCTGTAGGAGTGGTTACTGCCTAAAAACTGTAGTTTTATTGGCCACTTTGGGTCAATTCCAAACTCCTTGATCTCCCTCTCTTAAAACCCTGCAACTGCATGGACTTGCACACAGAGCAGGGTCAGTTAGATGGGTTATACTATTCCTGGCTCCACAAAGTCTGTGGTGCAAATTTTCCCTTAGAACTAGGCAAGCCTCAACTCAAGTGCTTCAGATCAACTGCTCTTATTGCAGCACTTGCATAACCCAAATCAGCACTTGTCTGAATCTCCTAGACAGCACTATTATTTTCCAAATTTCCTAGACAGCACTATTATAATACAGCATAAGACCCTCAATTGTCCACAAGACAGGTGAAATTTACTTTTCCAAGCATGTCCAGAGGTCAGCTTCAGGTGTACTCTCCAGTTCAGCTGGTGGAATTGGGTATCCTGAGGCAATGTCACAACTGCCTCATGTATACAGACAACCCTCTCCTCTTACCTCTAGACACAAACACTTGTGAGAGATGCAAATACACAGCCAGACTGGAGGCTAAGCGCTCTCAACCCATGACTCTAACAGACAGTCAAGAGGAGAAGAGACACACTAGCATCACACCACCAGTCACATATGGATCTACAAAACAAGCACCGGCAAAACATACACGTAAATACATAAAAACATATTCTGAGGCAGTAGGTACAAATCTGAAAAAGAAACAGTGCCCTCCAAAGCAGACAAGCAAGCAACCTGCACCTCCAAACACAAGCCAGAAAACACATAATTCACCTCAGCAGTGTGCCTCATGATAGCCCCTAAGGCAAAACACCATACCCAACAACACGCTAGTAATAGGAGACTCTATAGTAAGGCACACAGATGTTCCACTCACCAGGCTGAACAAGGAGAAGGCTACTGTCAGCTGCCTGTCAGGTGCTAGGATCCCCCACATAACACAGGCACTTAGGTCACTCCAGAACAAGTACAAGTATGATGCTGTCATTGTACATGTTGGTGTGAATGATCTAAGACGTACCTCCCTGGACTACAAGAAAAGAGACACTGAGGAGCTCTCTGATCATGTAGCCTAAGCTGGTATGACCCTGCCCTTGAGTAGCATACTACCTTCATCTAGAATGATACCACAATACAAAGACAAAATGATCAATTTCAACAATTGGCTAAGCTTCGGGTGTCATTCTAAGGGGATCCAGTGTCTGTCTGCCTGGGATGACATGATAGACAAGCCTCACTGTTTCACCAGAGATGGTTTGCACCTGTCACCCCTAGCCTTTCGAATACCGGCCAAGGCTCTTGCTGTCCCCATAGTGCCTTTTTTAGGCAAGGCTCAAAGGACAAACCAACCACCATAACCAGCACAGGTAACCAAAAACTAAGGGTAATGCTACTCAATGCCAGAAGTCTCAACCTCAAAATGCACGCACTCGAGGCACTCCTCAGTATGGAGAAAATCGATGTCTGTGCAGTGACAGAAACCTGGTTCAAGGCTCCAGAGAGCACCCCAGCACTACCAGGTTACAATTCATATCATACCTTCTGGCCTCAGTTATCAGATCGCAGTACAAAGGGCAGAGTTGTATCCATATTCATCAAGGATACCCACATCTCCAGGTTAGTGGCACAGCATGATGCCCCAGAGATCATCCATGCACAACTATCAGCAGGCAAAACCACATTTCAAGTCATAGCTTGTTATAGATCACCCACCATGTCCCAAGATGCTCACTCAGCATTCCTTGAGGCATTGGAAAATATAAAGGTCCTACCCAACATCATAATTTTGGGTGATTTCAACTACCCTGGTATAGACTGGGTGAACTACCAGAGTTCTAACTCCTATGCCCAGTGGTTCATAGAATTTATAAATTCAAATTCCCTTGAACAACTGGTATGTTCTCCTACTAGAGGGGACAACATATTGGCTTTAGTCATCACAAATATGGGCGTCCATTGTACCACACCTGTTATCACTCCCTCTCTGGTCAGATCAGACAACAAACTGATGACCCTAGACATCCTCACCCCTCCACCTCCCCCAGTCAAAGAAACCATTGTAAAAAAACTTTCCAAAGCAAACTTCAAACTACTTGCATCAGAAGTGGAAAGCTTCACTATTCCCTTGCAGAAGGATAATGATATCCAGGATGCGGAATCCTACACCAAGGCACTTTATATACATCTTCAGGATTTTATGGACCGTGCTATCCCAAATAAAACCAAGACTCCTTATTCAAGCAAGAAGAAACCAGTCTGGTGGACCCCGGCCTTAAGCAAACTATACAATAAAAGGAGGAGACTTATACAAAAAAAGGCCAAATCTCAAGTAGAATAATCATCCCTGATCAGCTTTAGTAAGAAATTGAGGGCCCTCGTCAAGTCAACTAAAGCCAATTTCGAAAAGAAAGTTGCCAAGGATGCCAAGGATAACCATAAGGCCTTCTATGGTTACGTCAAAAACCTAAATGGCAATGCTCAGGTCTGTTCTAAGCTAGTACAAAATGGAACAAAGCACACCGACCCCACTGACATTGCCAACATCTTAGCTGACAGGTTCAGTGCAAATCCCCCTCCCACCACCACCTACAGGGCCTATTACTATTCCAGAGGATTGTGTAACTCCAATTATTATTGATACGGTGGTTAATAAGGCTCTATCTAAAGCTAAAAACACTGCCTCCGTGGGACCAGATGGTGTCCCGGGCTGTGTCATACGTGAGCTCCAAAATGAATTAACTCCACATCTGAATACCCTGTTCAGTCTCAGCCTCTCGACAGGAGATGTGCCCATAGAATGGCGCACAGCAACGGTGGTTCCGCTGCACAAGTGTGGGCCAACAACCGACCCTCGGAACTACCGACCAATAAGCCTGACCAGTCTGCTTTGTAAGGCAAAGGAGCGAATCATTATGGAACTCATAAATGGAGAGATTGGGAACCTCCAAACACTTGACCCCACACAGTTCGGCTTCATCAAGGGCAGATCATGTCTCCTGAACCTGGTGGACTTCTTTGAGACAGTTACTCAGGCTATAGATAAGGGAAAGGAGATACGCATTGCTTACCTTGACCTTGCTAAAACATTTGACACCATTCCCCATTTGGGTATCATTGATAAACTCACCAACCCGGGCATAAACCCTTACACCACAAGATGGATCGCAAACTGGCTCTCGGACAGATCCCACAAAGTAAGAGTAGCAGGATCTATGTCCAAATCCAGACCAGTAATGAGTGGTGTGCCTCAGGGCTCTGTCCTGGGGCCCCTCCTGTTTGGCATATACTTCTCAGAAGTACAGGCAAGCACTGATGGGCTGTGGCTGACCAAGTTTGCGGACGACTGCAAACTGGGTGCTATAATAGAGTCTCCGGCTGACATGGATATCCTCCAGAAGGGCCTTAATGAGACTGATGCATGGTGTCAAAGCCATGGTCTCAAGCTAAATGCTAAAAAATGCATAGTAATCCCCTTTGGAAAAAACAGAGTACCCACGAACTACCACATAGGAGGTAACCCCCTGAAATCTGAAGTAGTAATAAGGGATCTAGGGACCCAAGTAGATAGTCAGCTTTCCTTTGATAACCATGTTGCCAAGGTGGTTAGAAAATCCTTCTATGTGACCCATCTGATCACGAAAGGGTTCACATCAAGATCTAAGGATGTAGTGGTGCCCCTCTACTCTTCCCTCATCAGATCCATTATGGAGTACAATGCACCAATTGGAATGTACCTGGCTAGGCATCTGCAGCAGCTGGAGAGACCACAGAGGTACCTCACTAAGAGGATTACTGGCCTCAAACAGTTGCCCTATGCAGCACAATTGAAAAAACTAAGGCTTTTCTCTGTTGCATACCGCCTTCTCAGAGGCGATCTCTGTCTAACATACAGAGCCATGTCCAACCCAGAACTGTTGAACAAGCTCCATCTTAGCAAAACCAAATCCACTTGAGCTACACGCTCTAGGTATATAAACCTCAGCACAACAATGAATAGAACATGCTGGAGGGATAGATTCCCTTCGCAAAGACTTCCCTTGCTATGGAACAAAGTCCCGATCTACATAAGACAGAACCCCTCACTATCACTCTTCAAGAGGAACCTTGACGAGTGGATGGGTAACAGAAAGTTCACACCAGGGATCATACCAACAGCTCTACTAAATAGGGGCTGAGGGTACTAGCTGCTAGATCAAGGGCCTAGGGAACTAACCAAAGTGGCGGTGAATACCGCACAACATGGCTGGGCTAATATATGCCTTCAGGCAGATAGCCCAGTATCTACCTATGAACATGAAGTGGGAGTTTACTCCAGAGAAGTTGCAATCACTGGGAGATGTATCTGTATCTCCAGCATGTTCTGTTAATGTCACAGGCTAGGGTGAAATCCTTGGTGCCAGTTATTCTTACCCCATTTGATTTGCAGATGTACAGCATTTTCATTAAGGCAGAGTCGAGACTGCTCTGTAGGCCAGGCACAGGTCGCATCTCAGCCCCCTGTATGATACAGAGTACAGTGACAGGGCTTTCAGTCTTTCCATGTGTGTCATCTTTTGGAGGCCCTGGATTCTCTTGGTTAGAAACCTCTGTGGTCTCTCCAGTTATTGCAGGTGTCTGGTGAGGTACATACAGAAGGGAGCATTGTACTCAATTAGTGGTCTGATAAGGGTCAAGTGTAGTGGAGCTATAACCTTGCTGGTCTTGTATGTGCTGCTCTTATTTATGAGAAGAGCAATGTAGAATGCTTATCTTACCACTACAGACACATGGTGATCGAAGTTTAGATTGCTATCAGTCTGTGTTCCCAAGTATCACACCACTGAGTTTGAGCTTAGAAGGGTGCTGTCTATATCATAATTAGCAGGGGCTACTTCTTTACCAAAGGTGATAATGAGGCATTTTTTTTTGCATTAAGTTTTAGTCTGTGAGTATGGCAGCAATCATTTCTCTGTGTCAACCCTTTCTGTAATATGTTAACATCTTTGGGCTTTTCTATGATTGCACCCAGTTTACAGTCATCTGCAAACTTGATAATCCACAGGCCATCTACCTTCATCTGAAGTTCAGAGAAATAGATTCCAAACAGTAGAGTGCCCAACACAGATCCCTGTGGTACCCCACTGGTAACTGGTCTACCTGTGGAGGTGAACTCTCCAACTTTGACAGTGTCCTCTCTGTCAGTGAACCAGTTTGTTACCCATCTAGTAATGTATGTGTTAATCCCAAGCTGGGAGAGTTTCTCTATGAAACCTGAATGGGGGATTGTGTCAAAGGCCTTGGCTAAATCAACATAGGCAGTATGTATGGTTTTGCTCTCATCCATAACTTTGATTACATTCTCAAAGAAGTCCACTAGATTTAATAAGCAAGATCTACCCTTGGTGAAACCAAACCAGGTCAAGTCAAGGGTTTGAAGGTCACCTATGTTCTTGTGGATAAGGTCCATGAAGATTATTCCCATGGCCTTGCAGATAAGGCTAGTTAGGCTTATAGGTCAATAGTTCCCAGGGTCATTTGAGGGACCCCCTTTATGCAAGGGGATTACTATTGCTGTTCTCCACTCTGCAGGGACAAAGCCAATTCTCAGGCTATGGTTAAAGACAGTGCCGAGTGGTTCCTCTAGGTCTTGTTTTAGATTGTTTAGCAAACAGCTTTGGATGTTATCTGGTCCCATAGAGGCTGTGTTTTTGGCCTTGGAGAGTGCTTGCATTACCTGTTCTTTGGAGATACTCGGTAGAGGACTGGTTTCAGGAATGCATTGGGATGTCTGCTGGGGACAGGGGAGTGAAGTTCTTGCCAAATCTGTCATCTGGAAAGATGGCAATTTCATCAGGTTTAGTGTGAGTGGCATCAGCCACTATAACTTCAGCACATAGCTGGGCATGCCCTTTTAAGTTCTGGATGTAGCTAAAGAATGCCTTGTGATTGTCTTTAGCCAGGGATGCTAATTTAGGTTCATAGCTTGCCTTAGAGGACAAAACAAGATGTCCGATTTGCTTGTTCAAGTTCTGGAGGGGTATTCTTCCTCTGTTGAGTAAACTTCCTCCTGTTCTTAGATATCAATTTCTTTCTTTTGTTGTATAGCTTATTTATAATTATAGTCCACCAGGGTGGCTTGTGTTTTTGGAAAGACTTGGCTTTGTTCCTGTTGGGTACAGGCAAGTTTGTCTATTTGCTTAAGTGGCTGTATAGGGCATGTGTGTATTCCTCTGTACGAGTCATTGTTGGCTATGTTTCCAGGGGCTTTGAAACATTTTTATACCATTGCTTAGTAGGCAATAGTTTGCTTTGGAGAAATTTCAATTTTTTACTCCTCGGGGGTGTCAGGTTTGATCTTTACTTCAAATGAGACAGATTTGTAGTCTGACCTTACTAGGGTGGGCAACACACAAGGGATAGTGCAGTGACCCCCCCCCATGTTGGTGAGCACTAGGTTCAGGACATTTGAACTCCTTGTCGGACTGTTCCAGGGCATTTGAAATAAAGTCCAGGAACCTTGCAGTGATAGTGTATGTGCTCATGTAAGTTGCCCAATCAATAGAAGGATAGTTGAAATCTCCCATGATCAAGGTGTTTGGCTGTATACTGAGTGACTCTAGCAAGTCCAGATTGGTGGTGTGCTTCTCCTGGTTCATGCTAGGGGATCTGCAGCCAGTGATGATGTGGTGGGATATTTTACCTCTAGCTAATTGGACTTGGAGTAGCTCAACAGAGTCATACTGTTTCTCCAGTCTCAAGGTGTATTTGGATTTAATGAAGATGGATACACCTCCACCTCTGGTTCTTTCACATTTGTTTAGGAGTCTGAACATGTGAAAGGCATTCTAGACTTGTATGGCCGGCGTGCTCTCAGTGGCCTTGAACCATGTGTCAGTGACCACACAAAAGTCAGAATTTTCCAAGGTGAGGAGAGCTTCCGGGAAGTGTGATTTACTGTTTAAGCTCCTAGCATTAAGCAGCATGACCTTGAGTTTGTCTTTAGTATATTTCTTTACATCAGAAGTTTTGTTGTTTGGACATTGCCTAAAAAAAAGTCACTATGGTGGAGGCAAACGCCTTTGCCATTATCCAAAAGCCTTGAGGAGATAGGCGAGGGCCATCTCTGGAAAAGTATCGTGGACTATTAACCATGTCTTCCCAGACAGACAGATACTGGATCCCCCTGGAGTGACATCAGAAGCTAAGCCAATTATTGAAATCAAAATTTTCTCTCTGTTTTGTGGCATTATCTTAGGTGAAGGTAGAATGCTGTTTAGTGCTAGGGACATGCCTGCCTGGGACACATAGTTCGGTCATGTCTCTCTTCATACAGTGCAAAGAGGCATGTCTCAAGTCATTCACACCAACATGTACTATGACAAAGTCATAATGGTATTTGTTGCCATGCGACTTGAGTGCGTACATGATTTGATGGATCCTGGCACCTGACAGGTAGATGACTGTGACTTTCACCTTGTTCAGCCTGGTGAGGTGGTCATATGTGTGTCTCATTATTGAGTCCCTATGACAAGAGCATTAGGTTTTGAGGTGTTTTGCCTTAGGGGCTTAATTTTTAAGACACTAATATGTGCATTATGTGTAGTGGTGGATATTGTTTGTGTACCAGCATGTGTTTGTTATTTGGGCCTGGGAGGTCTCTGATCTTTTGATAGGCTCTTACTTAGTACCTCTGCTTATGTGGGTTTGTGTGTTTTGACCTTATCTTGTGTGACAGGGGAGTTGTGTGTGCTGACAATTTGTTGTCTGTCTTGTATATTATTATGAGAGAGGACGGATTCTAATGTCATGGTATAGTTACATCTCTCACGTGCTGTGCTTGCTTACTTTAAGGGCAAGTGGTTTTCAATATACATGAGGCAATTACTACATTGCCTCAGGATGCCCATGTCAATTAGGTTGGCAGAAAAAATGATGGGAAACTGTCCATCCATTATGGCAGGCATATATTGTAGTAACTAGTGGGGATGGGCTAGATGGGCCATGGTTTATTGTGACACTAACAAAGGCAGCTATTTTGTGGAGGGCTAAGGGTGGAACACTGCATCAATGCCACAGAATGTGCAACTGAGTTGCTCGCTAGTAGCAATGCTTAACTGCTTTGTGCACAAAGAGGCAGTGGAGCTAAGGAGGGTTCTCTAGCAGATATCAAGGGAAAATTGGGTTTCTAAGCATTTGCATCTATACGAGGCAGCAATAAACCCTGCTGTGCAGTGTGCCGCTACGCACAAATATGTGACTTAAACACAAGCAAAGTTAAACAGTTTTAGCACAAACTAACCAATAGGAAAGCCCAAAGTTAAGCCTTTTTCCAGCAATCCCCAACTCAGATGGTTCCTGGGCTACACACATCGTGTCAAAGAATCTTAGGCACAGCTATATTTTATAATGTGTGCTTCTTATGTATAGTCTGCCATCAGTGAAGAGGATGGTGTTAATACTGATAAGTTTGCAAACTTTGAGTGACAATCTAAGCTATATTTCTGTGGGTAGCTATTTTGTTTTAGCAAGTGAGTCACAATGGCATTCTTGTAGAGGTGTCTTCAGATACCTCGTTTTAGTCCCTCTATTCAAGGTGATTAGTGAACATGCATTTATTTAAATTAGTATAAAACAAACTCAGCTGCACATATTTTTAGAATATTAATGGCTGTTATGTTTAGCATAAATCAGAGTTGATTTTGCCCTTCAGTTAATATACTGTAAAACATTTTCAGGGATTGACTTTCCATGTGATGTAGAAAGCTTATTTAAGGTGCAACTTGAGTCATAAACATTGTTTGAAATAATAAAATTAAATGATTCCTAATGAAAAGACTTATGTTGTTTGTAGTTACTTTCTTTAATTAAATCCATCATTGTTAACAGCTTTACAGACAATTGTATTTAATCTTCATTTTCTGTAATATGGCAGTTCCATTTTACCTTTGTACCTATCATCCTTTACTATATTAATAAAGGAAATAAAAATGAGGTGACAAAACAAGAGAAGACCTACATGATGTAAAAAAAGCTGTGTAAAAATATTACCATGAAACAGTAGGTGTTTTTCTTTTCACTGTTGCAGTATTCATCACCAAGGGATCTCATGCCAAGGATAGCCGAACATCTCGCCAGTATACCAAAGCCTTGGCATCCTCCGAGCATCGTACATCAGCTGTTTACTTCCCACCCAGGCTTAAGGCAAAAATGTGTAGTACTCATGCTAGACACTCAGAACTCAAGTGCCTCAAGAGAACTAGAGTGACTGCAGGAGAAAGGAGAACATCCACACCGTGGAGGAAGCAGAAACATAACAGAAATAGGGGAAGAAGGTAAAGACCCCTCATTTCTCAACAAAAGAAAGAGACAAAATGGGAGCAGGAGGATGGGACTGAATACTGCAACAATGAAGAGATGGACATCTCCTGTTATGGTAAGATTTTGCACAAGTGTACCATGTCCTTCCATATCACTGTTGCAGTATTCACAACCTCTGGGAAAGGTACAAAAGCTACTATGAAGGTAGGGAGGAGGAAGGCAAGGAGAAGCCCTCCAAAAACCCACGACGAAAGCCCCCAAAGAAACCACTTCCCTAGTAGAATGAGTCCTAACAGATGCAGGCAACTGGTTACCATGAAAGGAATGACAAAAAGAAATGGCCTTGGAAATCCAGAAGGAGATAGTTTGCTTAGACACTGTCAAACCCAATGTCCTGATATGGAAAATAAGAAAAAGCTGCTTAGATTTACAGATAGCCTTTGCCTTATTCAAATAATACCTGAGCTGTCTGTGTATATCTAAGGTGTGAAGAACCATCTCACTAGCAGATTGCAGAGAAGGAATAAAGAAAGGAAGTTGGATAGATTGATTAAGAGACCACTTACTGACCACTCATTGACCACCTTAAGTGTAAAAGGTAGGATCAGTATGCAGAGACACCCTGTCACTATGAAAAGTCCAAAAGAACCTGAAGTTCAGACACTGTTTGGCTGAAGTAAGGGCAACCAACAAAACTGTCTTCCAGGTACAGTGTTGCAAAAAAAGAAGAGGTGGGATCAAAAGCAGCCTGACTCAGCCTTTCAAGGCCAATATTAAGGTTTCAAGAGGCTGAAATAGGTTTGAGGCCTGATATGAAGGACACTTTTAAGGAATTGTTTGACCTCAAAATGAAAGGCCAACACTGGTTCAAGGGCAGACAAGCAAAGATTGCTTACAAGTGAGCTTTAACAGAAGATTATGCCAAGCCATCATGGAGCAGCTCACACAAGAAAGGATCAAAGGGACCCCACTGAGAAGGAATCCTGATTATGCCTGAGACACCAAACCAAAAATCTTTTCCATTTAGCTATATAGGATTTTCTGGTAGTGGGTTTCTTGACCTCCTGCAGTACCTTAAGCACATCCTCAAAAAATAGTGTCTAAATTTTGTGATCAAACTCCTGTCACTCAAGGTGTCATTTAAAGCAGAGACAAGTCAGCCTAAATGAGAGACCCATTTTCTTGTGTGAAGAAAATCTATCTAGTGAGGTAAGTTATGATGATTGCCCCTGGCCAGGTAAAAGAGAAGTGGGAACTAGTGCTATCTGGGCCAAAAGGATTCACCACAAGATTCTTGCAGACTCCTTCCCGATTTTTTTGCAGGTCCCTTAGAAGAAGAGAAAGAGGATGGTACGTATATAGAAACATTAGTACTTGGGACTCTGAAATAGAAGTGAAGAAGCTGTCTGTTCAGAAGGGAGGCAAAAACATCCATTTGGGCAATACCCCACTGATGTACTATGTCCAGAAAAACCTCTTTGTGAAGCTTCCATTTGTGAAGTTGTATCCTGGATCTGCTCAGGGAGTCTGCCATAAATTATCTTCTGAAGGGATGGAGAGTACCTGAAGGGTTACCTTATGGTGCATAGCCAAATCATAGGCCTGAAAGGCCAATTTGCAAAGATGATAAGACCTTGTGGCTTCCTGCTCATTTCTATGCCACATAATTGTGGTGTTGTCTATAGACTTTTAAAGAGCTTGGAGACCAAAGAGAATGGACAGACTGAAAAGCAAAAATAAGCACCCTCATCTCTTTTGTGTTGATGTGTCCTGAACTCTGATGAGGGGGCCATAGACCCTGAACCCTCAGATTATTGGAAGACTCTCCACACAGAGACTGGAATGAACAGCTCTTGAGTAGGGGTGAGAGTTTGAAAAGGCATTTCCAGGCTGAGGGAGATATGCTGAATCCACCAATGAAACTCAAGTTTGAGACAATAAATACGGGAATTGGAAACTCCAGAGATGGCAATGTTGGAGCTAAACCATCTTCAGGTACCATGGAAATTTCATATGAATTTTAGTAAAAGGAAGCATGGGAACTGCAAATGATATGAACCCTCAGGACTTTGAGACGTTCTCTTGCAGAAATGAGAGAGAGAAGAAGCAGAGACTGGAAGCACGTTTGTCAAAGAGAGAACCTTGGGAGAAGGAAGAGAAGCCATCATTGGAATGGTCTGGAATCTACAAAGCAGAAAATGTGATCTTGACTCCTTGAGATGGAGGGCAAATCCCAGACTGCGCAGAAACATGGTGAAGTGTAGATCCTTGCAGAAGCCTGGATTGAGAGGAAATCTGAAGAAGCAGGTCAGGAGATATGAGAATATCTGGATTCCATGAAGTCTGCAAAATGCTACGACAGGGGACAGATATTTAGTGAACACCCTTGGGACCATAGAAAGACCAAAATATGAAGCAGAAAACTGATGATGAAAGGAAGAAACAGAAACATAAAAACTTCCTGTGAATAAGATATGAAGATATGCATCCTTTAGGTCTAAGGAGATCAAAAGGCCTGCGGAAGTTAGAGGGGAAACAGAATGCTGGGAAAGTATCCAGAAGAAAGGAATTGTTAAAAAATATTTAGAAAGGAGAGGTCTAGGACCAGATTCCAAGATGCCTCTGTTCTGGGAACCAGAAACATTCTGGAGTAAAACCCTGCTATTGGGAATTTGGAATGAGTTGAATGGTGCCCTGAGCCAGTGAATCCTGCAGAACCCCATAAAAATGAGGATGTTAGCTTGCAGGAAGTTGAAGAAGACCTGAAAAGTGGGGGAAGGGATTTCCATAACACAAAATAACCATGATGGATAATGGACAGACTCAGGAGTCTGAAGTAATCTGTTGTCAGATACAGGAACCTAGCCAAAGGAAGAGGGATAATGTATGTAAAATGGAGGTAGATTAGTCCTCAAAAGGGAGTTTTTGTATTTTAGAAGTCTGAGAGAGTTTATCAGGAAACAAATGTTTAGGAACCCTCTTCCCCTTGGAAAGCTGATGAGGCTGCCTATACACAAAGTCAGACTTAGAAGGATAGCATCTCTGAAACTGAAGTATGGGAGAATCAAAGATAGTTTAAGATGCTGCATCACTTCAACTTTATCTTGTTGGCTCTTAAACAAGTCAGCAGTAGTGATACCAAAGAGATTCTGACTGTCCAAATGAGCATCAAGGAGCTTGACCTTAATATCATCAGGTAAACCTGGAGGCAAAGCCAAGAGTACCTCATCATAACTGAACTTGAAGCAGCAACTATAGAGGATGCTTCTGCTGCATCACAACTATACTTGGCTGAGTGGCAAGCAACCTGACAAGAGAAACCCTACAAGGAGAGAGCAGCAGTCTTACTTTCAGAGCCAGGAAGGTCGGACCCCCCCCTCCCAAGCTAGGACAAAACAGCCAAAACATACCTGGTCATAGTGGCAGAAATGTACACTTTTTTCCCATTCTTTCCATAGCTCAACCATTTTTATCAGAAGGAAGAAGTTTAGAAGAGGGCAAAAGCTTGTCAGCAAAAAAAAACATAGAAGGCCAGATACTTAAAGGCCTCAGGCACCTTATAAAAATGATCAGGCTTCTTAAGAGCTGGAGGTTGGGAATCAGGAGCCAAAGATGCAACTGCAAATGTACCCAACAAGGCATCTGGCCCCAGTGGAATAGTAGAAGGTTTAGGATACTCCACCTGCAATATCTCATTATGCCTGTTTTGAATATCAAAGACTTGTGATCAGTCCCACTTAAAATGGTTCCAGCATGTGAACTACTGTGTCCCCAAAGGATAACTCCTCAAAGGGAGGACTCAAGGAATCCTCTTCCTCAGACCCATAGTTCAAAGGAGAGGTAACTTGTGAGATGTAGGCCAATGATTCATCTCCTGAATCTACCTCCTCAACTAAAGAATCTGACTCCCTACTCCTTTTACCTGCAGTATAGGACCATGGAGAAGAAGGAACAGATACCCCCTGAGGTGGTCTTAAGGCCATCATGGCATTGAACAATCCGTGGGTAAAACCCTGCCATTCCCTCTGAGAATTCTTAGCTGTGGGATGAATGTGCTTAGTTTTCTGGTGGAACATCAACCTTGACCAATCTAGGATGCTCTGAGCCATGCCTAGTCTCAGTAAGTGTACCAGGTAACTCTTCCTTAACAAGAATCTGGTGAATCCCCAGTGGCCCTTCAGAAATGATTAGACATGATTAGACATGGTTCCCCCTCTCAATATCCACTGTGAACATTTGCATTGCCTCAGAGGACGTTCAAGAAGCCAGTTTCATGCTGGCTTCCAACAAGGTTGCAGCTGAGGAAACCTGTGTCAGCACTTGATATTCTTCAGGGTCTTCAAACACTTCCAGCAGAGGCTGGACAACAGCAGAGTCTGACCAAGACTTCAGAGGAAAATCAACAGCAAACCAGTAAATAATCCAGTGCAGCTCCAAGAAATGGCCAGTTAAAAAAACTCCAGCACAAATATGAACAAGTTAAAAAAACTTTTAATTCAGATGAGAAGATGAAGTAAAATAAAATACATTACAGCATGAACCACTAAGCGCTTTCACCTAGAAACAAGTCAGGCATCATCACAGTGGTAAAACTGTTGTTAACCAACCAACTATTATAAATAAATTCAAAAAATCCCGACCTTTGTAACAAACCTATCAATAGAAAGTTCTGACCAGATGTTGTTAATAATGTCAAAGCCTTTTTTAAAAAAAAACATATTCTTAAAACACTCTTGCAAATTTCAAAAAATAAATAAAAAATGTATATAAATATATATAATTCAATGTAATTAAATATGTTAAAAATCAGTGCATAGACTAACAGAATATTAAATGAACTACCCGAAATAAACAACCATATGTAAAAAGTATATTTGTATGTCTAATTTATATAAAAAGAGATCTGTATTTTAAAATACTTGCCATAGAAATATACTCATTGATCCCTGGGGGTCTAGATGCATTTAATCTCAATTGCCACAAAGTCTCCCTCATCTCTAATAAGATCTTAAAATCACCACTTCTGTCGTTGTCAGGAATCCAATCAATAATAAAAAATAAAAACTTCTTAAAATTAACACAGGTCAAACTGTGTAAATAAAGGGAGTTGGTCGTCTTTTTGTTCTTAATGTCCCTAACATGTTCAAGGATTCTTAACCTTAATTTTCTGATGGTCTTCCCTACGTAAAAACTGGGGCAACTTAAACAGGTAGCAATGTAAATAACCCTCTTAGTGTTGCAATTACAATGGCCAGGACATTTAATAGTTCTATAAAAAAGGCTTTGACATTATTAACAACATCTGGTCAGAACTTTCTATTGATAGGTTCGTTACAAAGGGCGGGATTTTTTGAATTTATTTATAATAGTTGGTTGGTTAACAACAGTTTTACCACTCTGATGATGCCTGACTTGTTTCTAGGTGAAAGCGCTTAGTGGTTCATGCTGTAATGTATTTTATTTTACTTCATCTTCTCATCTGAATTAAAAGTTTTTTTTAACTTGTTCATATTTGCGCTGGAGTTTTTTTAACTGGCCATTGCTTGAAGCTGCACTGGATTATTTTCTGACCAAGACTTGTTGGTATTCTTTTTAAAAGATGGTTGTAGCTAACTGCTATCAGACTCAGCCATGGTACCCTAGATCAAAAGTTTGATATGTCGGTTCTGAAGGTAAATGGAAAAAGAGGACAGGCAGCTGTGAAGCATTTTAGGAAGAAAAGCCTGACAAATGGTATACTGAGTACGATCATGTGAAACATCTAGGCAGATTAAACACTTCTTGGAACAGTGTTTATGGGTAATGTGCATCCCACACTAACATTTTCTTTTCCTGGATGATATGAACCCGAAGTACAAAATTAAAGGAAGTAAAAGAACTCAGGGTACTTATCTGTAAATGGTGCAGTAGAAACCAGGTCATCAAAGGGCATTCAGGCCGATGTTCAACTGTGGTGTTCAGACTGGCAGCAAAGAAATTCTGAGTATTGAGCATGCGTATGCCACCAATAAAGTATGCCCTATACCTGTGCAGGTGAGCATGCATCTGGCCTTCAGCACTGTGAGCTTTGGTATACTGCCAGACATCGGTCTAGCCTTATCAGGAGATCCTATATGTGATAAATACTGCAACAGTGATAAGGAAGGACATCTGGAGTATATGAAATGTGGGAAGTTAACAAAGCTCAAATAAAAACATAAGATAATTAAAATCAGTTAGGCAATGGATTAAGAGTTTCTACTGACTAAATTCATTATGGAAAGCAAACTCAGGAGATAATGTCCAGTTGCTGATAAATACCTTTGACATGTTACTAGTAGCTAGGTTAATTAAAACCCTGGGCAATAACCCATTAAGGGTGTTGTCTTCAACCAGAACTTAGGATCAATAAAAAGGCAAAAACCTATTCTGATATTGTGTATTATTTTTATTCTCCTTTAAAGGCATTCAGAAAGATTGGTTGTTGAATTGCTTGATTACCTAATTTAGTTTTATTAAGTGTGAATTTGATTTAATGCATATTATAGTTAAGCAATTGCTATTACATTATGAAAATTTTCTTGAACTCCTCTGAAGGCTTCTGCTGCAGAGGCAGAAGGTTAGTAAAGTAATTGTGAAATGTAAACTTTCTTTTTATTGCTTAGTGAAGCTTTACATTTATGTGCTGTTTGGTATGAAAAAAAATCTATAAACCTGTCTTAAATACTTCCTTGTCCTATCCTCTCTCCATCTTCTAAGCTTCCTTGTATTATGCACCATATACTGGCTATCTCCCATTCCCTGTTAAACATACCTGCACCTACATCCTGGTTTAGGATTCATTCTATTTTAATCATCCCCCTGCATTAACTGTCTGCCTAAAACTCTACATTCACCTAATCCTGTAGAGTGTAGACCCAAAGCAGAAGCCCAAGGCAAACAAGTCTGCCTAAGCAATCAATCTTTATCACAATCATCATGCTCTGCCTAAGCAACCAATCTTTGTCACAATCATCATGCTCTGCCTAAGCAACCAATCTTTGTCACAATCATCATGCTCTGCCTAAGCAACCAATCTTTACCACAATCATCATGCTCTCTTGCTTACATCATATGTAATGGAAGTAGATCAGCATGACAGCAGTGAAGACATATAATGCACATTGGCAGATCCACAAGTACGCATACAGAAAAGCCCAAATGATGAACAAAGTATAAAAATATCTAAAACTTTAAACATCTCCACAGAATCCTGTGTCTTGTTTTACCTCAGCCTAAATTTAAGTATAAAATTTAAAAAAAAAATCACATTAATGTAACATAACATCAGTATGAACCAAGACTATTGGCATCTACAAACAGAAAAGATGCAAAGCAGAACACCATAAAGTATCCTTTCTCTGGATATCCATAATTACTACCACAGAAATAATGCTTTCTGTCAAACACCTGAATATTTAACAAAGATTTATGAAACAGACATGTAAAAGGAAGGCACATTTCGTAAACAAATAGTCTCCACTTCAAACTTCATGTAGGTTCACAGTAATGAAATAAAATTCCCTGAACTATGGGTTGTTAGATTCCATCACAGTAAGCTTTACATATTACTGCACTTGTCTTTTGTTATTTCTGAGAGATTTATGGCAAATCCAAAAAGTCTTTCCTAGATATATTGTACAAAAATAAATAAATAAATAAAAAGGCAGACCTTTTAATATGCACAGGCTTGAAATAAACAAGAGTTTACTTTATATATTATACTTTTATGAATGATTTGAAATTAAAACATATTTAATTACTTTTTTTGCATTTAGCTTGAACTCACAGCCGACTGCTGTGAAAGCTTTGAGTGCCTAACATTTTCAGAAATGCTTGAGCCACCCCAGGAGGTAGACCTCACTATTTTGAGAAATGTTAACGTACACCCTTGTAATATACAACAAATTAATCCATACTGTTGGTTGTCTGGACATGAACAACACAATAGACTTGCTATTTGGGACGATTTTAAATTGAGACATTTTTTCTTTTTAGCTTTACATAGAAAAAGAAAACCAGAATACCATGTATCCAAATCAGCAGCAAGTTTTATTCTAAAATCTGTAAATTACTACACATCTTCAATGATTCTTTTTAGGGTAACCACTGAATAAACAACATACAAAAATATATTCTTATCAACTCATTATGGGTTAAAGCAATAATGTATCACTTACTACTAACCTAATTACATTCTACAAAATTTCAATATCTAAACCATGGGAAAACTCATATAAAAGGTCAGTTAGAATTGCAGCACATGGGAAAGAGCAGGACACAGCAAAATGAGTTTGGAGGACAATTATCTAATGAAAGACCCATTTGATTTTATAGAAATGGGCGGACATCTTATGATAGATGAAAGAAAAATTACAGAAAATGAATAAGACCAAAGGTTAAAATATACCAAACAGATGAACATAGTAATTGGGACCAATATCAGAGACCCATGTAATAAAACAGAAATACATAAAATATAGTACTGTGCAGCTAATCTAATAACAGATAAAGTGCTAGCACAACCATGCACAGTAACCAAGGAAAGGAGCAAGTAGAAATATACCATGGAAACATTAAATATTGAAAATTTTAAAGCAGCTAAGGCAAGAACTATGACTATTAGAAGAACACAGAAAAAAGGAACTGGTAAAAAATTCTTAGGAAGATAGATATACTAAAGCAATATACAACATCAAAACATATCAAATTGCTATACACTATCTCCAATAATAAAAAATATCAGCACAACAGAAACATTTGGAACATATACAACCAGTTTGTTATCCCAGGGATATAAATCCAAAGTAGGATATTCCAGATTAACTCTTTGTTCACAGCCACCATTTTGTCTTGCCCTTAACCTATTAATCTGTTTACTTAATAAACAAGCGGTTACATCTTATCTTCTGAAAAAGTGCCCAAAGATATTTTGTCTACTTTTTGTGGATGGCTTGAAGTTCTATATCTCATCAGACAGGCTCTTGAAAGAAATGGCTAAAACTTTTACAGATGACAAATATGACATGTGGTCTTGATAAATATGCAAATGTAGCATTTATAGCAGGAAAACTGAAGCACCAAGAAAATAATCAACTTGGGACATCGATATAAAGGAACTTGAATAGGGTGTGTATAAATATTGGGAATAGCGGAAGAGTCAGCAATAAAACATAAACAAATGAGAACAAGGTTTAATGAGGAATATTTAAGAAAGTCTAGAGTCAATATTGAAAATTGTCTTGTCATGAAGGAGTTATGATTAAGTTCTAAATCTTGTTCTAACGTATGGCTTTGGTGAAATTAACTGACCCAACAATGCATTGCATCAGTTGGATGAGAAAACAAAACAAAAAAAAATACTTTCATGCTTATAAAATGATAATGATATATCCTTCAGTTTGAAGGAGGTATGGGCCTCCTCAGTTTGTCTATATATAGGTCTACAATCATTGGACTGCAAATGTATCTGTTGACATCATCAGATGCAAACACAGTGAAAGTTCTAAACCATGAAAAAACAAGTCTAAGATGACATCTTTGCTCAGATTAGCAGAAGTATTTCAGAAAGAAGCAGGAATGGATGTCAAACCAGAAATAGAAAAAAAAAATCATGGGCAACAGAAAGTGCCAAAAAGATAGCAACAACAGGACCAGTAGAAGTATAAACAAAACTGGAAGGCCTACAATTATTGTGATCAAATATTGATCAAAATTTGACATGAGTGGTTAAGGTGAGGTGAATTTAAACCAGATATGAAAGACTAATAATGGCAGCTCAAGATGGTGAGTGATGTATACACTGGTACACAAAAAACATAGGAAAGGTGGAAGATACAGACAAATACAGGTTCTGGAATACAGACCTAAAATGAACTGCCTGTTCTATTGCTGAATGAAATACATACATGGCTGAGGGTCTGTATACTGATAGGCACAACAACATGGCAAGACTGTTGCACTGAAGACTGTGTAGACACTACAACATACATGTGGCTAAGAAGCAGTGGAAACATAAACCACAAAGAATTGTTGAAAATAAAGACATTATGATCACACTGCCCAAAACAAACAGAGAGAGAGAGAGTGCAGAAGCAAGAAGGTCAGCTAGAGTTGTGAAAGGAAAGAAAAAAATGGACAAAATTATCATCAAAAATTATCATCAATCATTTAAAAAGCTGTATTTAGCTATAATAGAATACTGTGTATTCAGAGACTAAATAGTAAAAAAATACCAGAATAAACAAGCAGAAACATACAGTAGAGAGTCGATTATCCGAACTAATTGCGACCTAGGGTAGTTTGGATAATCAAACATATAATTGAACTGGATAAAAAAAAAACTTCTAAAATCTTATTTTTTCTGCATGCAGGAATACGATTTTCAATCATTCAGCAATTCCAGTGAGCAAAGAACATGTTTCACACATGAGCTGGCTATAAGCTCAAAAAACATGCCCAAGCAAATATGTATAATGTTTACATATTCAGACCTTATGATTTTTCCTACCCGAAAACTTTGGAAGGCTGGTTCAGATAATTGACAGTTCAGATAATCTACAGAACCAAGCAGCTATATATGAAATGCAGAAAGAAGAAATTCTGAGTACACTGTAGGTGCCAAGAAAAGTGTTCCTGGGAAGCACCAAAGACTGAAGAAATACTAAAGGACCATTCCATGACTCAAGAATAGGGAAAATTCCTGTCAAAGTATTACAACTAAAAATATTTGTAGAAGCTAAAAAATGCGAAAACATGATGGCAAACTTTACAATCCCATCAACTTCTAATTTCTCCAAGGAATACTATTTAAGACATAGAAACTATTTTTGCTTCCTACAAGATTTCTCTAATATAAAAAAGCCCAGTCAAATGTAAATTTCTCTCATGCACAGTCAAAAAAGTTGATCAAAACTGTACACAGAATCCACTGCGAAATATTCTCTTACATTTTGTCGTAACCTGCCTTATCAGATGTTGCCAATATAATATGACTGATTAGAATATATCGCAACAGTCAAAATGTCCTAATGGTATGTATTTTCCATTAAGGTTCTAGCTCACCTAGGTAGTTTGCTTAATTACAAATATTTCCCACATTTCTATATAATAATAGCCCTACCCAACTATAAACATATATGCAGATATGCTTCAGGCTAATTGTTCTTTTGCTTCTCCACCTGGTTTTCAACTACAGTATAAATAGATGGAGGGACTGGTAGCATGTACCAGTATTGTTTAATGTCAATCACTTTTACAGTAATAAAAATTATTGGTGGTAGTTGTCAACTGCAGTTAAGAACTGATCTGATAAAATGTGACTTATTTGGCTTGAATAAAGGCACTTGACTAATACCCTTGCTGGTTTATTAGAGGCTTCAACATCAATTTCAATGATCCATCCATCCACAATCCCTTGTACAGATGTTTTCACATGGGGTTGGGATGTCACTTCTGCAGTGACAATCATCTAGAACCAAGGTTTACACCACTGAGTGGCTAACTCTGCCATGATAGTTCTTCCACACCACACACTCACGTGCATACTCACATCTATGGGCAATTTGGAGTGTCCAATCCACCTACTGCATTTCTTTGGCAAGTGGGAGTAAATCAGAGCACCCAGAGGAACCCTACACGAACACATAGAGAACATGCAGACTCTACACGGAAAGCATCCAAGATGAGAATCAAACCAGGGAACCCGCACTATCCACTGTAACACTAAAAAAAGGAGGTTGCTCACTAACATATTGTACTTCCTTCCAAAAGATTCTGATGCTACAAACCCTAGAAGCTCTAACAAGTTTGCCAAGTAGTTTAAGGATTCATACAATTTTAGAGTGGTTTCTGCTAGCTAGAAGAAAAGCATTTGCCTATGTAGGCTTTCTAAATACCTGGATGTGATCAGCCTTGTACTCTCTGTTGATAAATACACATCTAAAAATCAGTGCCAGTAAGGCCTTGTTTGTTTTCTGTATTCTTTTCCATGTCATTGATAGGAACTGGACATACTCAGTTTTCTTATGAGGGGGATTGGGTTAGAGAATTTTGTTGTGATGTGTTTTCAGTAATAGTACAATTCTTAAATAAAACATGGTAAGTTATGAAAAACATGTACAGTATGTTTTATTTAATAAAGCATATTCAGTTATAAACAAATCCATACAGTAGAAAAAAATGTAAGACATGGGACAAGGATAACCAAGTCATTATCTTTTAGGAAGTGTGAACATTCTAATTATGACGTGTTTCACTGCATGCTATAACTATTATGTGGTCTCTTCTTAAATGATGCCACATTGGTTTCCCTTGTTATGTTAGACTTGTTATGTTAGATGCTATCCAGGAATGGTAGAGGCCATTCTATCATTCTTTCATTTGTCAATGATTTGACTGTTAAGTCCCATTATACCTGTGGCCTATTTTTAGGAGACCAGAAAACACTGACTAGTGGAAAATATAGGCTGGTAACTATAGGAAATCCTCCTACTCTTTTTTGTGTTGGGGAAGAGATTGATGGCGATAAGGAAGGACGATTTACAAGGTAAACTGTATGACAGGAATTAGAGATATATTTCAGGAAAGGAAAAGGAAGAGGTCCAAAAATGCCATTATGGCTTCTGGTGGCTTGGCTATTACTATTTTAGTGAAGTTAATGGAGGAAAACAACCTGATGAGTATGTGCCTTTGTCACAGGGAGATATGACTTGGGCAGTGTAAGCAGAACAGTGTTGCTGAGGATTTATTTGGAAAGGATGCAGGTATAGTTGGCACCAGTTCTGGTTTATGCAGCCCTTTAGCAACTGTGTCTGGGAAGCAGAAAGTGAAGACAAGTTAGGCCCTGGTAAAACATGTTGGTGAATACATACTGACCAACTCAGATTAATAATTTAAAATATCTGACTGACCCAGATTAATAATTTAAAATATCTTCCTGGTGCCATCAAATGTTTGTCTTTACAAGGATGTTTTGAGTAGGGCCAATGACAGGTAAGGCACTCTTCTGCATACATACATGGGCACACTTCCATAACTCTCAATTATCACCAATTTTTCAGAACATCCTTATGTTTTCCTCTTCTATCTGCTCTTTCCTTAGTGACTCATACCATTACAATTGCTCAATCATGACAGAGTTTCATACTTCGTATTGTTTGGAAAATGCTTTGTAATGCAATACCTGTCAATCCATTTACTCTAAGACACATAAGTTATTAGTGTCCCTGGTATCAAGTGTTCCTCCCCTCCACATATTTTACTGTTCAAAACATCTTTTGTGCTGCACAACCAATTCTTCTATTAACTTTGTAATTGACTTGGGGTAAACTTTACAGAGTGTCTCCGGTGAAAAGTCTTCAAAATCTTATCATCCATCCCCCTTTCCCCCCACCCCATTTTCTATATGGGGCTGGGTGCTATGTCAACTGTCTTAATCATTCTCGATTTGGTGCCACTCTTCTACATTCAAGGGTCATTCTCTCATGCAATCCCTCTTTGATGGATGTCTTCATTTCCTGTTGCTTTCTTCCTCTCTTTCCCAAATCATCTTCATTAGATTGTCTTCTGCTTTCCAGCACATGAGCCCAAACTACCATAATCTGTTCTCTTTTACCTTCTCTGCAATTGGTGGTACTTTGGCTTCTACACTGATGCTGTCATATTTCTGTCCAGTGTTGTGTATTCTACTACCTTTCTCAGGCACATCATCTCCATTGCCTCTAGCTTCCTCAGTTGCTCTGTCTTTACTGACCAGGTTTCTGTACCGTACAGTAGTACTGGTCACTCCACTGTTTTGCACACCTTAGTTTTAGCTTCTTCGGCATTCTTCTGTCTCACTCTACTTCTGACACACTGCGCCAGATGGCTCCAGCCCATCTGAACCTAGCTTTGACTTCTTCATTCAGACTTCCTTTCGCCTTACCACCCTTCCCAGGTACATGATGCTGTTAACCTGGTTCCACTATTTTCCCATCTATCTCAATTTTAGCTTCTCCTAATTTTCCCCATGTGCTGCTGTGATGACTGTCTTCTCTTTTCTCAGTTTGCAGTCTATTCCCCTATCATTTGCTGAAGGTCTTGTTCTGAATCTACTTGTAATGCAACATCATCTGTTGTTCTGTCCCTGCTGACCTATTTGCTAATGTAGTCAGTCACCAGTATGAACAGCAGTGGGCTCAGAGATGGACTTTGATGCACACCCAGTCCCGCTGAGAACTTCTCTAAGTGAAAACAATGTTCATACTTATGTCATTGTATACAGCCTGTACTGCTTCTACCACCATTTATAACAGGGTTCCATCAAAAGGGGTTATTTTTATATGTGCACTATATTTATTTTGGACAGGAGCAGATGCTTCTGTGCAGTTATTTACATGTTCATACAATGTGTCATTGAAAAATTCCTCATTTTGTAACAAGGTCTTCAGGGTGGAAGGAAGAGTTTTGCTAGTTCATCTCTCAGCTTTAATACATTTGCTATAGCATAATCACTGGATAACAAGTTATTGGATGATGTTTCCTACATTAGTTTTATGGTAAATCTGAGTGATGTATGGTCTGATTTCACTAGGAAAGGTGTTACAACTGGGGGGGGGGGATAAAGCTGTCCCATATTGGTAAGAACCAAGTGCAAAAGCTTGTCATTCTTCATTGGGGGATGGACTAGCTGGTCCAGTGAATTTCTATTTTGAAGTCCAGAAATCACTGAGCATACATTTTTAAGGATGTATTAGTTTTCTAGTTGATGGAGCAATAGTTGAAGTCCCCTAAAATAATGGTGTTTGGCTGAATGCTTAGTACTTCCATACTAGACAGGTATGAGTCATGGGTCAATGGTATAGAGGCTGAGTCCTGCATTTGGCTACAGTGCGATATGTGGTTTAAGTTGGATATGAAGGAGTTCCAGATCTTTCTCCTGCTTAATGAGTCTGGAGGTGTAATTTTATTTTACAATTATAGAAAAGCCACTGCTTTTAGTGCCTTCATCTATTGTGGTGGGTTTGATCACATGGTAGTCATTGAAACTTTGCACTGAAGGGGCGCTGTCAATATTCTTGAACCAAGTTGTGACAAAGGGAGATACTACCAGCACAGCTCTCTGGAATTTTGTAAATGATTGTGTGTCATTTGTGAATGTCAACATGCTTCATGTAAGATGCTTGTATTACAAATGTGTTAGACCTGTATGTCATGTTTATATCAAACTAGGTTGTGCAGACATAAAAGTACTGAGCTTAAAACTTGATCCATAGTGTGCCTGCTGGAACAGAACAGAAATGTACATACACTACTGTAACAATTTAAATGTATATATTTTAACAGTGGAAACTAGAATACAGAGGGTTAACTTCATTCCAGCAAAACTTCAGAAAAATAGCTGAAATTAAATGACTTTATGACAGCAAGAGATATGATGTCTATACGAGGGAGCTCTCTGTGTTGTCTTGAAGGAGAAATAATTACTAGGCTTGAGATGTGGAAGTGTTTTATTGTTTTAGGACTTCCAACAGCTGCACAGATCTGAGGAAAAGCTCTTGTCTATATATTTTCACAGGGGGATGGTAAAGCTAGCTTTCAGCAGTGGAGGTTTTACATGTGAGAGAGTCGGATGACAAGAAATTATATCATTCTGCAATCTATCCCAACAGTAATATTTGAGATATTAATTTAAGAACTCTCCAAGAGACAGAGAAAGCATTCTGTATTCTGTCTTGGACCTGACATGATCTATTCACCACACATCTGCCTTGCTGCTCTAAGTAAGTTATTAGGGTATAGTAATTATCTTGGATACAGTCAGGAATATAGCAAAGCTTAATTTAGACATTTTCTTTCTTTATTTGAGACTGTCCTGCAATGATATTTTAAATATTTCCTGTGATTTTGAACTCTGATGTTACTGTGATTATAGACGGAGTATTTTCTTGTTCTTTTATTATTTATTATTAAATATATTTAAACTTTTCTTTGTGGCTAATCTGTCTAGATACATTTAAGTTCTGAGAGTACTTGCATATTTATTTGGTGACACTATGTAGGCCACTCCTAATAGCATTACTCTTGGTCAAACTACTATTTATATTGATAGTAACATTACACAGTAAGATTGGACACCCTTTGTTAAGGGCCTTAAAGTAGCTGATAAAGAGTTGGCTGGTGGCCGCGATAACTACCTTATATTCTGGGCAGAAGGGGGCATAGATAGTCAACCTGTGACAGTCTTTCCCCAAATGTGTGTGTGTCGTGTGTCATGTGTGTGTGTGTGTGTGTGTGTGTGTGTGTGTGTGTGTGTGTATGTGCACATGTAAAGCAAATCTCCAAGAGTGTGTGTGTAAACTACTTGGGCAGGGACATGAAGCACTGGTTAGACAGAGAGAGTGTTGGAGGACTTATCTTGGAACCTTGGCCAAAGAACTCTATAGCTGTTATAGTGAGGAGTATTACTGGGATTCTGGAGAAAGAGGGAGAAACCAGCCCTGGACTGATGGTGGTCTCTGTACGCTCTTAAGGGAAACTGCACTTGATGCAGAAAGCTGCATCTGGAAACGCTGTGTGTGTGTGTGTGTGTGTGTGTGTGTGTGTGTGTGTGTGTGTGTGCCTGCCATCCTCCCAATGTATGTCCCCCCCACTGGTGCTAGTGGTGAGGATTGAGGCTGCTTGATTACTAGTTCAGTGGTGGGGCATCACACATGTCTCTATGATACATGTATTAATGCATTATAGGTTAAGGAATGCCTGTAGGGAGTATCATTTTCTATTTTGGTTCCAAGAATTGAGCAGTAATAATTTCATGTTTTCAGGTTTTCTAAATTTTGTTTTGATATTTTGGAAGCTTTTGTAGACAGACTTAATCTACAAAAGGCACTATGAGGTGAATAATGTGTTTGCCAATACACAAAGTCTTTGGGTGACAGGTGCAAGCCATCCCTGGCAAAACACTCAGGACTGTCCACCTTGCTCTCCCAGTCAGATATATATTTTGCACCTTCAAATGACACCAGATCCAACCCAAAGTTGTTAAAATTATTCTTTTTTTTATCATATTGTGGCATAATTCTAGGTGAAGGTGAAATGCTGCTCTGTGCTATATTCATACCTGCCTTGGACACATAATCTGAGAGCTCCATCATGTCTTTTCATATAGTCCAGGACCATCTATTTCCAAATGCACTATGGCAGAGTCATATGTACTTGTGGTGAAAGGACTCGAGTGCATGCATTATGTGGTGAACCTTGCCTCCCGATAGGTAGCTGACCATGACCTTTTGCTCAGCCTGGTGAGTAGTACATCAGTGTGTCTCTCACAATGAAATCTCCTAGGAATAGGATGTTTACCTTATGGCCCTGTGAGTTCAGACACTATGTTACAGGTGCATGCTTCGTGTTGGATGCTGCTTGAGAAGAATGATTTTGAAATTGATGAGGGTACTTGCTGCTATATTTGCATCTAGTGGCCTTTGAAGTTTACACAGACTGTATTTAAGAACCTTAGCATATGTGGGTTTATGCATCTGGTGGGTGTAGTGTGGTACTGTGTTCTTCTGACAACCTGTTTGGTATATGTACTGCCATATCCGAGAGCCTCAGCTCCAGTGATACTGTGTAACTACATCTCTCATACACTGTATCAGTTTAAGAGTTAAGTGGTTGCTAGTATACATATGACAATCACTACATTGTCGCAGGATGTCCTTTTCCATCAAGCTGGCTACAGATATAGTTAGAAAGTGCAGATCCACGATTTCATATGTGTATTGTATGATCTAGGAGGAGGGGATACAGGAAGGGTTTACAACTGACATCCTTGGGTGCTGTATGGGTAAAGACTAAAATATAGGTCTGAACCTATGGGACAGTGCTCCTCTGTACATAAAACAGTCGCTCATTGTGCAACCAAGTACCGAAGTAAATTCAGAACTTTGCTTTATAGAAATTGAGATTATAGGTACCTAGGACTATACAAAGCATTGACAACTGCTGCTGTACAATGCTAAATGATGCACAAATGTGACAAAATGTATACAGACAAAGAAAATCAATATTGCCCTCTGGCCAATCACAACAGCATACTGTTAGGCTTCTTTGGTGATTTTCAAGCACAGAAGAGACCAGGTTACCCTCTTCTGCAGCTAGAGTGCAGACCAAACTTTTAGGTTCATAGGTAGGTATTAGGCTATCAGCCCAAGGGCCAATGCAAGCCTAGCCAACAGTGTATTGGCTTTCGTCACCCATATATTGTTAAATTCCTGCTCCTCTATCAAGCAGTGCCCCAGAGATAATCCCAGGGGTGAATTTCCTATCACCCATCCACTTATCAAGGTTTGTCTTGAAGAGTGCTAATGATGAGCTCTGCTTGATGTGGATGGGAATTTTGTTCCAGAGCATGGGAAGTCTCTGGGACAAGAATCTATCCCTCCAGCATGTCTAATTTATTGTTGTGGTGAGGTTTAGGTCCCTAGAGCATGTAGCTAGGGGAGATTGGGATTTCTTTAAGTGGAGCATGTCCAACAATTCTGGGTTTGACATAGCTTTGCATGTCAGACAGAGGTCTCCTCAGAGTACGCGGTATGCGACCAAGTAGAGTTTGAGTTTCTTGAGCCAGTCGGCATAGGGCAATTGAGGCCAGCAATCCTCTTGGTGAGGTACTTTTGGGGCCTCTCAAGTTGTTGCAGGTGTCTTGTGAGGTACATCCCAAATGAGGCATTGTATTCAATGAGGGGTTTGATAAGTGATGAGCAGAGGGGAATGATGACTTCCTTATTTCTAGATGCGAACCCTTTTGTGATTAAGTGGGCCATGTAGAAAGATTTTCTGACCACTGTGGCAATGTGCTTATCAAATGAGAGGTTACTATCCACTTGGGTCCCAAGGTCTCATCACACTTTCTGTGTTAAGTGAACTTCCCCCTATTTGGTAATTCATGGGTACAGTGTTTTTACCAAAGGGGATAACAATGCATTTTTTGTCATTTAGCTTGAGGCCATGATTTTGACACCAGGTGTCTGTCTCGGTGAGGCCCTTTTCCAGGATGTCTACGTCGGCAGGGAAATCGATAATGGCACCCAGTTTGCAGTCATCTGCAAACTTGGTTAGCCATAGACCCTTAGTGTTCTCTTGCACTTCAGAAAAGTATATACCAAACAGGAGGGGACCCAAGACTGAACCCTGGGGCACTTCACTTGTCACTGGTTTGGAGTCAGATCTGGAGTCTGCCACTCTTACCATGTGGGTTCTGTCCATGAGCCAGTTGGCCACCCATCTCATGATGTAGGGGTTTATGTTAAGGTTAATGAGTTTATCTATGATTCCTGAATGAGGGATAGTGTCAAAGGCTTTTGCAAGGTCCAGGTAGGCTGTGTGGACTACTTTGCCCTCTTCTATGGCCTTAGTAACTGTTTCAAAGAAGTCTACCAGGTTTAGGAGACATGACCTACCTTTTACAAATCCGAATTGGGTAGCATCCAGAGTTTGGAGGTTACCAATGTCTCTGCTTATGAGTTCCATGATGATATGTTCCATGGCCTTGCAGACCAGGCTTGTCAGACTAATAGGTCAATAGTTCCCGGGGTCTGTGGTGGTTCCTCCTTTGTGGAGTGGGATAACTGTTGCTATGTGCCATTTTGTGGGCACATAGCCTGTGGTGAGGCTGTGATTGAACATGGATTTTAGGTGGGGGAATAGTTAATTTTGGAGTTCGTGTAAGACACAGCCTGGGATGCTGTGTTTTTGGCTTTAGAGAGTGACATTTTTACCTGTGTGTTTATGATTGCAGGGGCTGTACAACCATCTGGTATAGTTATAGGTCCTTTGGGGGGTGAGGGGGGAGTAAAGTTTGCACTAAACCTATCTGCTAATATGTTGGCAATATCAGTTGGTTCTGTATATTTTGTGCCATTCTGTTGTAGCTCGGTGCAGATCTGGGTGTTACCATGGAGGTTACCATGGAGATTCTTGACATAGCTAAAGAATGCCTTGTAGTTGTCTTTGGAATCCATGGCAATTTTCCTTTCAAAATTAGCTTTGGAGGAGTTTATGAGAGATCTTAGTTTCTTACCGAGGCCCGTCAGTGAATTCCTCCATACCTGGGTTTTTACTATCTTTTACAACCGTTTCTTCTTTCTGTTGTAGAGTTTGTTAATGGCAGGGGACCACCAGATTGGCTTCCTTTTTTTGGAGGACAGCATCTTGGTTTTGTTAGGGATAGCATGATCCATGCACTCATGCATGTGCTTGTAGAGTGCATTTCTGTAGGATTCAACAGTCATGACTGCATTGACTGTGTTATCCATCTGCAGGGGTGTCGTGAAGTTAGTCACCTCAGTTTTGAGTAGCGTAAAGTTCGCTTTGGAAAATTTATTTTACAATGGTTTCCTTGTGTGGGGTGGGGTCAGAATGTGGATATCTAGGGTGATTAGTTTATGGTCTGATCTAACAAGTGAGGAATTGATCTTGGGAGTTGAGCACTGGTCACCTATATTGATAATGAACAGGTCCAGAATATTGTTGCCCCTGGTGGGGGTGTTGACAAGTTGATCCAGGGTGTTAGAGTTTATAAATTCCAGGAATCGTTAAGCAAGGGGGTTAGTACAAGAGTAGTTTTCCCAGTTTATGTTAGGGTAGTTGAAATTGCCCATTATTATGGTATTTGGTTGGACCCTCATTTTTTCCAATGTCCCCAGGAACGAGGAGTGAGGGTCCTGGGTCATGGTGGGGGATATATAACAAGCTACAATTTGATCAGTTGAAGAACCTAAAAGTGCAGAATCACAACAAATAACACTGCAATATAATCAGGGGCACCTTAGAATATAAATAAGTTCAATGTAACAAAGTAAAGTACTTAGGTTGCTTGAATGAGGCTGGACATTAGCAGAAGCACTCTAATTTAATTGGCGTGATCACCAAGTACTGCTGAACTCCATTTAAATGAGCCATTTCTCCCCTAACATTTCAGAAAGGATCTACAAAACCTGCTGTTCTAGTAACCTTTTAGTTGTTTTATATTCTCCTAACTTGTTACTTGTCTTACTGTTATATGTAAACGTCACTGTTGTCTAGAGTCCTCTTACCCCAGTACTACATGCTTTGCTCATTATTCTTGAGGAGTTTAGAATTATGGAAGCCAACCCGCACCCCACATACATTCATACACACATACACACCCACACACATCACTGTAGATCACACATTCATCCCATGGAGCACACAAACACACACACATACTCCATATATCGCTTACCTAATCCCCTACTGTAACTACACACTCATACAAAGACTCACACTTTCATACACTCAATCCCTGCCACTATCTCTCCGCAGAGTCTTACTTGATCTTACCCTGAATACAATGGGGGGGGACAGTTTTTCAGCTGTGCTAACTAAGGCTTTAATGAATAAGGAGGGTCAAGTAGCATATAGACATGAAAAAATAATGAAAGTAGTTGTCAGTGGTCAGTATGTGAACATCTTGAATAATAAGGAGAACTGGTGTATAACCGAAGTGCATTAAAGCTGGATGCAAAGAAGATGACAGCAAAATAAAATGTATTTTTTGTGAATTCATTGAGTAAATGGTGGCAAGAAGGAATATAGTATGAGCAATTATTTGAAGGAATAATTACATTTTTATAAGCAGAGAGGGAGAGAATGAATTAAGAATCAAGAGACCTATTATGCTATGCAACATAGATTATGCATCAGTTATGAAAACAGTACAAAAAAGTTTGGAAAGTAAATAAATAATCGTGGCCAGAGTAAATAGAATAAAAGGAAGAGCATCTAAACATGTTAAAAATAGTGGAAATCACTAAATGAAATAGCTCATTCATGATATAGAGAAAGTATGACGGTATAGCAAATGCAGGTCATCATGAATGTGGAGGAAATAGAAAGACAGTGAAATTACTGACAGCAGTACTTAAGTACAGTAAGAATTACAGTAGATGACTGAGCAAATCAAAAATATTATATTAAAATATTAAATAAAAAACAAAACAAATGCAAACTGTACAGTACTAAACATTGATCAGCAAACAAAAACATACTAAAAAAATACATGGAGACTTTGTATATTTTTGTCATGGTTTTGTTTTCAAATTTGTTAATAATCTAAAATAGTGTCAAACAAGAATGCCTTACAACCACTATGTGATTTATAAAGGTAATGAATTAATGAGTAAAGCATTATATGAAGTACAATAAATTTATACACCAAGAGTAGCATTATAAATAATGAATACACATACCCCCGGATACTCAAAAGCTTGCACGGAGTGCAAGATGAGTGCAGGAGCCCACGCAGGCAATATGTCTAACCGTGCGATCCAGGAACAGCTGGCAGGGGTGTGCACGAGAGCTCCAGCACTAATCCTGCATGGACTAAGACCTGGTATGCAAATCACCTCATTTACAGGAGAAATTCATGCAAATGAGGTGATTTTGCAATCCAGGAAGCTTGCAATAGTCCGTGCAAGACTAGTGCAATCTGCAGAAATGTACTCTGTTAGTAACCCAGTACATTTCTGCAAAATCAAAAATGGAGCTATGACAGCTCCAAATAAAGGCTGCATATCACTGAGCAAGCATGCCAATGGCCAAGTAGAAGGCCATTGGCATTGCAATCAATAAAAAAATGAAAAAAACAACTTTTATTTTTTTTTTGCCGATCTCGGCCGTTTAAGCTTAGGGCAGTGGCACGCAAATGGGATCGGGGGGGATAAGGAAATAAACTTAAAATGGGCATTCTAACTAAAATCAGTATTCTGCCATGCAAGTCAATGGCAGGCAGAAGACAACCTGGTCAATGAGTAGTGGTTGCTAAGGGGGGAGGCTCAGTGTGAGACAT
Source organism: Protopterus annectens (assembly GCF_019279795.1). Classification (NCBI taxonomy): domain Eukaryota; kingdom Metazoa; phylum Chordata; order Ceratodontiformes; family Protopteridae; genus Protopterus; species Protopterus annectens. The sequence continues at coordinate 821,080,970 of NC_056741.1, read as the reverse complement.
GTAACTATGCATTAGCAGGCAATCCTATGCAAATGAGGGGAAGGATAGTGAATCCCAGTTTTCCTCAGCACGTGAGACAGGTCTTATCAGTGTAAGAGTATGAATAGCTGGGTGCAAGACTAGGATATAGGTGACATCATGGGGGGTGTGTGTGTCAGGCATACTGTAAGCAGATTGGAGTCTTATGGCTCTGGATTGCTCCTAGCTTAGCACAGCTAAGCTAGGGGTGTGTCTCAACCTGCCTAGCACTCTACAAAGTGTAAGCGGGTGTGCACACTGTGCACTGGGTTTTACAGAAAGAAAAAAGGAGTTAAACCAGGAAATAGCAGCTCTGTGCACAATTGAGCACTCCATTTGTGCGGCACACACACAGGCTTAAACAGGAAGGGAATGGGAGGGGAAAACAGCAGTAGGAAGGTAACCAAGAAGAACTAGCTTAGCTGACAGGTGAAATGTATCAGAAGCAGCCAATCACACAGGCAGCAGACCAGACCAGCCCAGCATACCACTATAAACAATGCAAATACCTTTCCCCCTTGTTTTTCCCAATAACTCTGCACCAGCGGTGTATACAAATGGGGAAATTTTACAAAACGAAAGCAAGAGAAAAAATGTTAGGGCCTGCTTTTGCTATCATAAACCAGCATGCGCAAGAGGCTGAGGGTGGTGAGGATGTGAATGCTGCTGAGCAACACACAGTGAGGAGATGGAGAAGAGTGTACAGACCCAGGGTAACCTACCAAGGGCTACATGAGCTGGAGATAGTGGAGTGCTATAGGGTGGACAGGGTCCTCCTACAGCAGATTGTTGAGCTATGCTGGCCACGCCTCATACACAGAACTAACAGAGGAGAACCCATCCCAGTGGATAGCAAGGTTTGTGTAGGCCTACGAATACTAGCTACAGGTACCTTCTAAAGGCCAACTGGGGATATGATGGGGATATCACAGGCATCAGCATCCAGGGTACTCCACCAGTTCCTGGATACCATGTCAGTACATGTTGTTGAGCACATATATTTCCCCATCACCCGTGAGGAGTTGGCCAGCAATATGCATCTCTTCCACCAAATAGCAGAATACCCTGAGGTAGTGGGTGCAATACACTGCATGCACATACGCATCAAAGCACCATCCGGTGAGCGGGGTAGGGTTTACATCAACTGCAAGGGCTTCCCCTCCAACTGCCAGGTCGTGTGTGATGCCCCGGGCATAATAATGAATGTGTGTGCTGGCTGCCTTGGAAGCTACCATGATTCCCACATCTGGCATCTGACGCAGCTGTACCAGAGATTTGCCAATGGGGACATCCGACACGGTCACTTAGTAGGGGATGCTGGATACGCACTGGAGCCATGGCTGATGACACCCATCAGAAATGCACACACACCTGAACAAGAACTCCATAATGAGGCACACGCACAAACATGAATCATAATAGAGTGTGTGTTTGGGATGCTCAAGTCACGGTTCCGGTGTCTGGACACATCTGGTGGAGTCTTGCAGTACTCACCAACTACATGTACCCAAATTGTCCTTGTATGTGCCATACTACACAATATGATCCCACGGAAACAGCTGCAGTAGGAATAGCATGGGGCAGGGACACACAGCCCCCCACCATTGCCAAGGCCTGCACAGGCACAGAGTAACTCGGAGGAGGAACAACCTGAGCCTGCCCCAGTAGGCAGAAGGACGCATGCCCAGTGTGCCCTAGCCTTTGCAAAGAGGCAACGCATAGCACATGCACTGACACAGTAGGGACCCAGGGAATGACACCTCTCTCTCGCACATACAGTAAAAGGGATGCCAAACATGACACTACCTGTGCTCAACCATGCATAGGGAGTGTACTATGTGCATCCGACATAGGCAGCCCTGCAGTGCCACTTTCAATACTGGGACACCCACAAAATAAGTGACTCACACATGCCAGTTGGGGGGGGGGGTCACATACCCAACAACAGTTACAGCCAGCAGGATAGGTGTAGACAAACACAAGCAAATGCTGTACTATGGCCTCTGAATGAGCGCTAGGTGTAACCCCCCCCCCCGGGCCTACACAGACTACAGCAGGCTAGGCAGTTGGATGTAAGATGTGAAGGCTGGGAAGTCAGAAACTAATATGTAGGTAGTTAAAGCTAAGATCTGTAGTACAGTGGTATGCCTCTAGCCAGCACGATAGGTAAGACTACAGACTGAAGTGGAGTACTCGACATACCAGTACAGTCCTAGAAAATGTGTAAAAGTGTCAGGTGTGTCCCCCCACTCCTGTGCAGAAATGTAGAAACAGTCAAGTGCCCCTCCCCGCTATGCAGAAATGTAGCAACAGTAAATGCTAAATGACCGACCCTGCAGACACAGCATGCTACCTGTCAGTGTACAACACAAAGGTCAGCACCACAGTACAAACTACCTGGACTTGAGCCACACATGCAATACAGATGGCTATACTGGACTATGTGGTGCTTATGCCAGCTGTGCAACATGACTGTACAAAGAAGTAGTCATCTAGTAGCTGTATATCCGTACCTGTGACATATGACCCGTGTGTGCACACATGTGGCATGTCAACCCCTACATGCATGGGTTATAGCCCATGCACACACCGCCCTCCCCATAGTAGTATTATGACAAGCCTGCTGAGGTCATTCTATGTGAAATACACCTTTGTGAGAGCTGTAGCTCAGTAATTTCCATGGCGCATCCCATAACTGCATACTGTAGTTATAAACTAGTTAGGTAGTAGTTCTAACCCCAGACATGACAACTGTGTGAGTGTGTGTTTGTATGCGTGTCTGTCTGTCTCTGACTGTGTACAGAGCAATGCTTTTTAGGCTACTTATGCTCTGTACAATTCATATACTCAACTTTGCCAAGGCTGCTGATGTCAATCACCTAGAAATACATGTCTGGGAAAGTCATAGCCCAGTAATCTCCGTAGCACATCCTGTAACTGCATACTGCTGTAGTGTGATAAAGTAGTTAGGTAGGTGTTCTAACCCCAGACCTGGCAACTGTGTGTGTGTGTGTGTGTCTGACTGAGTAGAGAGCAATGCTTTTTAGGCTATACACACTCTGTACAATTCATATACTTGGCTTTGGCAAGGCTGCTGATGTCATTCACCTAGACATACACCTGTGGGAAGAGTGTAGCTCAGTATTCTCTGTAGCGCATCCTGTAATCCTGTAACTGTGTACTGCTGTAGTGTGATAATGTAGTTAGGTAGATGTTCCAACCTCAGATTTGGCAAGTGTGTGTGTGTGTCTCTGACTGAGTAGAGAACAATGCATTTTAGGATACTCACACTCCTTAGAATTCAAATACTCTATCAAGGCTGCCAATGTCACCCACCTAGAAAGACACCTCTGGGAAGGTTGTAGCTCAGTAATCTCTGTAGTGCATCCTGTAACTGTGTACTGCTGTAGTGTGATTTAGAACTGTGGTAGGGTTCCATCTCCACCCATGGCAGTTCTGGATGTTTTGTATGTGTTTCAATGGCTGTGTATGGAGCAATGCATTATAGGCTACTCACTCACAGTACATTTCAAATGCCCTACTGTGGTAATCCTGCTGATGTCATTCATTGTGAAATACAACTTTGGGTAGTTAGTTCTTCAGTAATCCCTGTTGTGCGACCTATAACTGCTCCATGCTGTAGTGTGATCTAGACCTTGGTCAGGGGTTCTACACCCACACATGTCAGTTGTGGATTTTTGTGTGTGTCTCACTGTCTGTGTAAGGAGCAATGCAGTTTAGGCTAGTCATTCACAATACAGTTGAAATGCCCTACTTTGGTAACCCTGCTAATGTCATTCATTGTGAAATACACCTTTGGGGAAGAAGTACTCTGTCCATGGCGCGTACTATAACTGTGTAGTGCTGTAGTGTAATAAACTAGTTAGGTAGGTGTTCTACTCCCAGACATGATAGGTGTGTGTGTGTGTGTGTGTGTGTGTGTGTGTGTGTGTGTGTGTGTGCAACTCGTATCCTGTGTAGAGGTAGTTGTGAGTGTGCGACACCTGTGGGCAATGTGGAGGGGGTTTTGTTCAGTTCTTTTATGGTGGCTCTACCATACTATCACCATGTCAACCATACAGGGATAACCGATGTAAATTAGCTGAGAGGCTGAGGTGCAAAGCCATACCCAGTCATGTGACATCATGGCCAGCCAATCACAGTTAGCAACCCCACTATACCCAGAGCACACACACAACCCACATGTCAATACGCACACACCTGCCTAGGCAACAGCCAATATGTGGGTAGCAAACTGCATATTGGCCACTGATAGTAACTGTGCAGTGATAGCAGTGGGCTACAGAGGGCATGTCACCCTGCCCATCTGTCCAATATGCACATACATGCAGACAGTGCACCTCCACCATGTTCCCAAATGGACACCTGCACCACCTGTAGTGCCTTCACATGTGACTCCCAATGGACATACCATGCCTGAAAACATGCCCTGTATGGACAGATGACACTGACATCAGGGAATGCTGTTAGCATGCTATCAATGTAGGTGCAGGGTAAACCTGTTGCCTGTTACTAATTCCTGCCACAGGTGGGCAAGACTGGCACATCGGATGGTAATCTGTGTTCCCAACATGGGCCAGACACCCCAGGTACAGTTTCACATGTCACTGTGCATGCATGTGGGAGGTGTGCACATCCCAGACACCATCCATGTCATGGAGTAAGGAACATATACATGGCAAGTGATGCACAGCATTGACCACACACAATAGTCACCCAGGTGACTGGATGGGGGATGCAGTACCCACCTGTGTGGGCAAATGCAGAAACTACAGGCCTGAGACACAATGCCGACCATTGTCATGTGGCCTGATGCCAAGGTATACCCACTCCCTACCCTTGTACAGCCTGCTGGCACAGTTGACCGCCACACACCTATGCAGACATGCACCCATGCATGTCAGAACTGGCACCCTGTGTGTTCATGTGTGTGTTGTATGGTGTGTATGATCACATCCACACTCACTACAACCCCCAAGGGCATACTGAAGCATGCTGTCACCTCATCATACCCTTTGCTCATACGACCACCGTATGGCCCGTGTGGTGCATGTGATATCTGCACATTGATGTGTTCTGGCAATCCCACTAGTGATGAGTTGCAGTCCTGGCCCTGCCAAGTGTGTCATTGTGTGTGCATCCCTGTGTGAGTGTACCATGTTGATGCTGGCAGCTGTTCATGCAGACAGGCAAGTGTACATCACCTACCATATATCTACCATATCCCTGTTGCAGATGTCACTCACCATCACATATATGTTCTGAGTGCTCCACAGCAGGTAACCCATGTGGTGCATCCAATAACTGTGATAGCACTACATAGTCATCGGGGGTTTGATACCCTGTGCTGGTAGGTGTGTGACACAAACATGCTTCTGTTTTACTCTCCCAGCCCTCCCTAACATGTATTTGCCTCTGTCTGCCTCCCCCACTCTCTCTCTGGTGGATGTGGAGACCCACACCTACTTTGCTTAGGCAGCAGCATGTGTATTTTAAGTGATGCTCATGATCAGCTGATGGCCTCTGCACAAATTGCAGCCCTCCCCTAGCTGATCGCATGTGGAACAGCTGTGGTAAAATTCCCATAGCCAATTGCATGGAAACATGCTACAATACCTAGGAACAATGTGGTAGTGTTGGCCCTTTTCAGTCACTGTGAGCAGGAACTAGATCTGTTGTTTGGCAAACAGCATCTCAGATGGATTGGGGATTTAACTCTAACAACATACACTGTGGAAACAGGGCAACAAACAGGAGGGGGATGTGCCTGACCTGAGTACAGACTGTAAGTGCTGCTATATTGTATGTGAAGTAATGTTGGTTTAACAGTGTTTGTCTGGATATGCCTGTTGTGCATGTCGCAATACCTGCCATGTCAGTTCCATGTGTATCAGGGATTCCCCTCATCTGCAGGGTCATCTGCAGACTGAGCAGTGTTGTGCCTTTGGTTTCATGTGTTAGTCAAGGTGCATCTATCTGTGGAATGCAGAAGATAGTGTGAGGAATGCAGTCTGTAGATGG